>NC_085008.1:32193022-32255522 GCF_963854185.1 Sardina pilchardus
TTCGAACATTGGAGCATCAAAAACACAATACACAACAGCAGCTTTTGTGTTTGATACAGGGTGAATAGAGTGTGGCACAAATCACTGAAGACACACACACGAACACACACAAACGCACACGCACACACACGCACTCTGCTCTTCGTATTTGATTACATTGTTTCCAACACGACCCCGTACACCAGAGTCTCACTTCAAAGCCGCCGCCATCATCGTGTCAATTACCATTTGGTTCTGTTGTTGTTGGCGCCGTTCAATAAAATCCATCGTTTATCAGGTGCTCGACGGTCCAAAATATCATTTATCCTACGCTCGACGGTTCAAAATGTCGGTGCTGATGTTCGTGACGAGTGACAGGGCACTCATGTCACCACCTCTTAGCGGAGCACTTTAGCTTGCTAACGTCACCTACAGCTTGAGCAGCTTTAGTGCAGACTCCCCCCCCACCACCACCACACACACACACACACACATTGAATGAATGTCAGAACACTTGCTGTGCCTCTGTGTTTGAGGGCATTGCATTTCTAGTTTCTCGATCCGGCCTCCTCATCCACCACACTCCTGCCCGTCGCCTCAAGTCCATTGATGCAAACACACACAAGACCATCAGGACTCAGCTCACTCTCCGACCACATCAAACAAACACCCTGCTATCCTTCAAACAGGCCCTCAAAATCCCCCTCTTCAAATTAGCCTCTTCCTGTTAATTGACCTCCCAAATTTTGCTCTTCTGCAGAGAGTAACACTGTAGCATCATGAACATACCCCCAGAGTGTAGCAAGGTAGCATCATGTTCATGCCCCCAGAGTGTAGCACTAGCCCTTTTCAGACTGAAAGCCGGCTCATCCGCGGCTAGGTGTTACTGGTGTGAAGTTGAACAGTGACGTACAACATAGGCGTTGAAGTCTCGTGACACTACAGTTATTCTCAAAACAACGGTGCAGCTCTCTGTCAAGTTCGCTGCTCCTCCACCAGCCCTAGGCTGTTTTAAGGGCATTCTCACTACCTTTAATTAGAAGCATTTATCCTGGTCATTGTAAGTGCCCTTCACACATACATATTGTTGTTTTCAGCACAGTCTAGGCTACCCAGATCTGCCACAATATCATACAACATCATACTTGCATTGATTTGATTTGGATTTTTAAATAATACAAATTTAAAAAGCATACTATACAAATTCTTACATATCTCACAGCAAGCTGATAGCTCGACATGACTTGCATGGTTGTGTAGGCCTGATTGTCCTGGCAAATAAAAAATGGCAATATAAGAACCATGGTGGAGGTATACTTTGGGGCTGAGCAATTTACAGAAATATGTGGTGTGTGCCTTCCAGAAATAAATGCCAATTTTTATTTAGTGATGAGAAATGACTTTTTGACACTTTCTGCGCTCCATATTTGTGACACTAGCTGATCTGACCTGACTTGTTTACGTGGTAGCACACATGACGTGCACAGATGATTATTCTCTATAATATTTTTTTACTGCATTGCAATGAACAAAGTAAAGGCAAAAAAAAGTGTTAATTTGTCAAACAAATGTGGATGCAATACGAGTCTTGAATTGGATACCATACAGGAGTTTGCTAGGATCTCAAAACCGTATTACGAACGTGACTTGCCATAGAGAAACTATGATAACGTTGGATTAAGAACATAGGCTATTATGCCACACTAAAACATGGGGTAAGTGGAGCTAAATGAAGTTATTATTTTGCTGTCACTTCGTCTGTTTTATGGCCCAGAAGGTTGTATTTGGTATCTGTGGATAGCTCTAGCTCTCCTCTTTCATCTGACATGCGTGCCATATCTTTCTGATGGCGGTTTCACGAGTAAATCAAACGAGAGTAATGGTAGCCGAAGCAATATGACATTATTATGACCGCTGCTAGCATAGCTAGCGAAGCGGTCATACAGTTGTTGTCAAAGTTTTTTTTTTTATTATTATTTTTTCCCGTCATCGATCCTGAACGATTCCCGGGACACCGTAACACCGGAGCACATGAAACTTGGTGGGCATGTAGCCCCAGTAGACTTCTGTGGAAAAATTTTGTTTCGTCCCCAGGGGTCATTCCACCCCCGCGCTGCCCCCGCCCGAAGCCCAAAAATGTTTTTCCTACATAACTACCTGAACCGGGGCGCCGAGGATGACAAAATGTTTATGGTGGTCTCAAGAGCTTGCATCAACTTAGCTTATAACCAGTCATTTGTGATTTACAACCCCATGGTAAAAATTGAAAATGCAATGTAATATTTAGGGCTGCAGCTATCGATTCTTTTTGTAATCGATTAATCTAGCACTTTATCGATTGATTAATCGATGAATCGGATAAAAAAAAAAATGCGTTTTTAAACAACCAAAACAAATAATGCATAACGAAAATGATGTGGCTGTAAAATGATCAAGCATTTCTAATTAAAAAAAAAACAGGTATTCATTCCAACTCCAAAATTTGGCTCCAAAACTAAGCCCATTTATTAAGTGCCAGTGAGAATTTAATTACAGAATACAGTTCAATCAACTTGGATAAAACATGGATAACATTTAATACAAACTTAAATAGTAAAGGCCATTTGGCCTTGTTTGCTTAATACAACATTATCAAGCCAAACAGGTACACAATGTGTACGATTTATAAAAATAAATGTAAATAAAACAATTATAAATAAAATAAATAAATTATAAATAAGACTTGTTCAGCTGTAATCTCAAAACAAACATGAAAATGTACCTAGATGAGGCAGAGAGAGTGGTGTGTGTGTGAGAGAGAGAGTGTGTGTGAGAGAGTGAGTGAGAGAGAGAGAGTGTGTGTGAGAAAGAGAGAGAGAGAGAGAGAGAGAGAGAGAGAGAGAGAGAGATCAGATTCTACAACAACTTATAGTTGCAATGGAGAAACGTCAACATATCTACATGCTCAGCACTTAGGCTTGCCCTACGTTTTGAGGCAATGTTCCCAGCAGCAGAGAACAAGCGCTCTGAGGGTGTTGATGTTGCTGGGATCCCCAAGAAAGACTTTGCCAGCTGTGCCAAGGTTGGAGATCTTGCTTGATTTACTCTCCACCATGGCAGTGGATTCTCCTTCTTGGAAATAGGCTGTTCACCAAAATACTCCAAGACCTCCTTCTGCACTGCTCTGCTCATCCTCTCCCTCATTTTCATCCTCTGATGATGATCCCAGAATACTTCTCTGATGTGATCCACCTGTAGTGTGTGTAGCTGATGTGGTGGCAGTGGCTTCCTCTACCCTTACATGTGTCTGTTTTGAGTCCTTTTTGGCAGCTAGTGCCATTGATTGAATAGTAGTTTGGACCTTAAACACCTCTTCAGTACTAGGCAAGAACTTCAGTTTTCTAAACCTGGGGTCCAAAGCAGGAGCCAGAAGGACAGGGTTGGGAGTATCAGGTAGAAATTCATACAGCTCTTGCCACCTGTCTGTGATCTGCTCTGCAGCAGAAGCCTGAAATGCCCTCACTGGTGCAGTTTCAAGTTCTGCAGTCAGTGTGGACTTTTTAAGGTTTTGGACCAGCTGTGGAAGGGCAGAGAGGGTGACATATTGTTCTCCACTGAGAAACTCTGTAGCTCCTTCAAATGGCCTAAGGACCTGTGCCAACTCCTCACTGATGTTCCACTGCTCTGGCTTTAGATCCAGGTAGTGGTGTTTGCCTCTCGGATTGACTGCTGGATCAGAGAGAGCTGCAGTCACGGGCCATCGCTGTTCCAGGAGTCTTGATAGCATGTGATACGTGCTGTTCCACCGGGTACTGGCATCCTGTATCAACATCAGTGGTGGCTTTCCCATCTGCTGTTGTTTTTCTTTGAGCTTAGTGCAGGCCACTTCACTCCTTTTGAAGTGTTCCACTAGGCACCTAGCCAAACCCACACAACTAGCAATTGTTTTATTGTTTTTGAGTGTGCTCTGCACAACTACATTTAAAGTATGCCCTGCACATCTCACAGAAGCCCACCCATGCCTCTCTCTAAGAATTCTGGCTGCTGCCACCACATTGGCCCCATTGTCATGATTGTCTCCTCTAGCCAGTCTGCAATGTTAGGTGCAGTGTGTCTCTCTTCTAGGGGCATTGTGGTTAGGGAGAGGGACTTCATCTCCCAATCTTCCCCCAAGAAGTGACATGTCACCCCGAGGTAGGCCTCTGTTGCCACACTGGTCCAAATATCGGTTGTCAGGGCAACGCACTCGGTTTCCTTTAGGACCACTTTCAATTTATCCTTGATTTCTTGGTGTTTCTTCTCCATCAATTGGATGAAATATGTTCTTGATGGCAGGTTGTATTTTGAATTGAAGGTAGAGATCATATCTCTGAATCCTTTGTCCTCCACCATGGACAGTGGCCTCATGTCAGTCACATTCATGTTCAAAATACTCTCAGTAAAAATGGTAGCCTCTTGAACTGTGCATGATTGCGCTGGTCAAACAAAACTGTCCATGCTCTGTTGGGAAGTGCTGAGAGGGAGAAAAAGAGCAAAAGCAATTTAATTTATTAATGCACAACAAGTTGCATGCTGTAATCTAGCCATGACAATAAAGTAAATATCTGCTTTATGTAGATTTCTACACCTGCAGCATTTACCATTAGGCTACTTACCCATTGTAACAACCCCTGTGTGTGTGTGTGTGTGTGTGTGTGTGTGTGTGCGTGTGTGTGTATGTGTGTGTGTGTACACGCGTGGTGTGTGAGAGAGACAAGATGAGGGTGCGTGTGTGTGTGTGTGTGTGTGTGTGAAGAAGGGTTTCTTTTTTTAGGCTATACTCTCTTGCAATTGAACTCGAATACGTTTAAGCAATAAGCCCAGAGAGGCCGTGCTTTATTCTGTATAGTCGAACAGCTAAGGGGCGTTGTTAGGCACGTCACGTCGTAAAACCCCCTTGGCTGTTCGATACAGTATATAGCACGGACTCAAGTGGCTTATTGCTTTTCTAAAACAGTTACGACGTCGATCTAGCAAGATTTCATGAAACAAAAGCACAGCAACGAAAAAGTAACAATGTATTCATACATAATCATTCTTCCGCCAAGAAATATATTTCCTCCATATGAATGGTTGACATGCAACAACGAGACGCAGCCACTCTAACTTTTGAGCTAGTTGTGCTAGCGCATCACTATATAACGAAATGCGGTCAATGTGTGTGTTCCTCGTGCTATATACAACGGCATCTAAAGAGATTCAGTCAATCACAATCAAGGACCGAAACTATCCGTTTTAGAATAGCTAGGCTACTTAACATCAAAGCTAAACATCATATCTAGTCAATCCGCATCACGACATCGCTACAAATACAGTATGCTATTAAAATCAGCGAGCATCAATGTAAAAGCTTACCTTGTTTCAGCGACTGTTGGTGAAACAGCATGTGGATGTTTTCTAGACAGAATGTTGAATCATTGACGTCGTACTGAAGTGGTAAGCCAGGTCTGCTTTGCAGTAAACACACTGCACCTTGTTCTCTCCCTCTTTCAATATATAATGATCCCAAACTTTAGATACTCTCTGTCGTTTACGGACATTCTGAGTCTGACTTTCCGCCATCGCGCCAACCAGAGTCTTCTCTGGCGCCAACTAAATTCAGAATGTATGACCGTGTATGACGCGCTGGAGTGCTTCCTGAAAAACGGTCCGTGTGGAACAATCAGATCCCTGCACACAGGCGCGTGATAGGAATTTAACGAGGCTTCGAGGCAGATGTTTTGCCTCGAGGAATTTTCATAATCGAGTTAATAGAGTAACTCGATGAATCGTTGCAGCCCTAGTAATATTGCTTTAATTGCCCCTTTCTTCAGATAAGATGTTATGAACTGCACCAAATTTCATGTGTATGATAAACCTGACACCCTCTGGGAGTATGCCAAGTTTTGTGGAATTTCATCCATGGGGGGCTTTAAAATAAATGGATTTATGTCTACATTCAGGACTGTATACCCATCGGCCTGTAGATGGTGGTATTAACCTCTGGAGTCTAAATCCCCCGCTGGGGATTTGAAAAACTGTTCCAAACACACATCACAATCTCTGCTACGGTCATACACACACACACACACACACACAAACACACACACACAAACATGCAGGAACACACACACACACACACACACATACACATAAATACACACACACAGACACATACCTACACACACACAGACACATAGCCTACCTACACACACATGCACCAGCACACACATGTACATAACAAATTACACACACACATGCACAAACACGCCCACACGCATGCACACACACACCCTCACTTACACACACACACACACAGACACACACAGATGCACAGTACACACACACACACACGTTTTTGAGTAAGTTTTGTGAGACCACTGTTACGGGTCTGCAGGGCTCCTCCTAGTGGCTTGCTTGTCTCCTGTTCATTGCGTCTCCTTACAGGTGAGCCAAGCACAGGGGTGGCATGGATTGGCGCACGTGAAGTCTTGAGTGATTGATTACTTCCTGGATGGCCTTTAAGATCTCCGTAGACCTGGATGTGGAGGCCGCTGCTTCTCCTCCTCTCCCGCACCTTTTTGGCGTTTACTTTCTTTATGCACGACACCTCATCTTGCACACTGCATACACTTTCTTTTCCCAATCCAACACTTATACTGACTTAACTTAACATACTTTGTAAATACTTTACCTTAAATAAATACATGTATTCTTTTGGCAAATTCCGCGTGGTCTTCCCTCTCTGGTTACATAGTCTAGTAGGCCGGTTGTAACACCACCGGAGCTGAGAAGTGAGTGTGTGTGTGATGTACTATAGCCTGTGTGTGTGTATGGGTGCGTTTCTGTGTGCCCGTGTGTGTGTTTGCATGTGTGTGTATATGTGTGTATGTGCATGTTCTGTGTGTATTCTGTGTGTGTTCTCTTTCTTTCTCTCTCTCTCTCTGTGTGTTTGTGTGTATTCTGTGTGTGTTCTCTCTTTCTCTCTCTGTGTGTATCTGTTTGTGTGCCTGTGTGTGTGTGTATGTATGCGTGTGTTTGAGTGTGTGCCTGCATATGTGTGTGTGTGCACTCGCGCGCATGCGTGTGTGTGTGTGAGTGTGCAAATCTAGTTATTTGTTTGTCACGTCGTCTGTTTTCATAACACAAAAGGATCGATGTCTTTGGTATCAATGGAAAGCTCTGTTTCTCCTCCTTCATTTGATGTGTGTGTCATGTCTGATGCCGGGTTCGCGTTCAAGCGAGAGTACTGGATGCCTGGGTGAACGCAGAGCAATATAGGCTGTAACTATGATATACTGTAAGCCTATTTTGATTTAACTTCATGATTTTATTTTATTTTCATACTTGATCGTACAAACAAGTGTCTAGTCTCGTTGGAAAGCCCCAGTTCTGCTCTTAGGTCTCATCTCGCTGTGACCAATAATCGTGGAGCAATGTAACAGAGAAGAATGGGTGTGTTTTTTGACGCACTTTGCGTCCGTCGGGCTCATAGGGTTAATGGTAAGCAGGCATTTCTTTATCTAATGTTAATGTATCATTATGGAATTGTACTAAATTAAATTCTGGCATGTTGACAGTCTATGTACATCTTACTGTCTAACTTACAAACTCATTTTGTGCTTGTGCCAACGACCAACGTATGATAAGTAGCATTATGCTAGCTAGCTGGGGCACTGTCCAGTATTCACCTGAACCCACTCAACAGAATAATAAAGCTAAGTGGTAAAATAATTGGCCAACAACAGGAATCACTCTCAAGCATATACAAGACAAACTATGGAAAAAGCAACATGCATGTCCAAGGACACCACTCACATTCTCCATAGTCAGTACTGCCCCCTGCCTTCAGGACACAGACCCAGATCCCTTCCACTCAGAACAGAGCCCTGGCTAGCTTTGTGCCTGCTTCTATCAAACTGTTGAACAGTCACTCTTAGTCTTCTTTTATGTATTTATTCATCTATTCATCATTGACTCATGGCGTGTGAGTGTGTGTGTGTGTGTGTGTGTGTGTGTGTGTGTGTGTGTGTGTGTGTGTGTGAAGGTATGTGCTGCTTCTCCACATGTGAAGTTCCTAACAGAAAAATAAAGTTCTTTGAATTGAATTGAATTGAGCTAGGCTACTTGCTGTTGTCAAATTACAGTTTTATCCAATCGTTTACACACTAAAATTAAGATTATCAGACAGTTAACAAAACGTATAAATAGTAACACTTAAGAAGCAAAACACCTGCGCAGAGTACAACAGTAAGCACAAATTCAGCTTCACACTTTTTGCAAAACATTACACACAGTGAATGTCAAAACGTAAAACACATTTTCACACCTAGATTGTAAGGTACTTCCTTCTTATCACAAAGCCCTGACATGCCAATGACCACACAAATGAACATATTGGCCAATCACATCCATCAGGTGTGGAAACACACACATTCTTAATTGAAAACGAGATCTTCCCGAGGACCCCCACACCACCAATTGTTAACAACACGTTTTTTTAATTATTATTAATATTCATTCGTATCAATTTTGTCACAGACAGATCTCACACACATTAGGCCTACAACACATGTCCAAGATCTCATTAAAGTTATTGTTAACTTTTCACATACTGATAACAAGTATTGCTTTTCATATAGGCTATTAACATTGTATATTTTCTTAACTTCTCTGCTGTAAAGTAATAATTAAAAAGGAAGCACATTAACAATAGTTAAACTAAATTGGAGTAAACCACACAGAATAGGCCCACCTCTACACCCACGTCACCAATCAATGTGAGGGATGTGCCTGTTCTTGCATAATGCAGCGATGTTAGGCCGAATTGGGGACAGTTTCAATCTTCGATAATTTTCAACAAACAGTCTGTACTCTTAAGGCAGACCAACGCTGAGAATCCAGTCTCGCATAATAAATACGTTGTATCAAATGGCATCAACGTCTTAATAGCTCGGTTTGCCTCGACCGGATAGGCTACTCTGCCCGCAAACTAACCCAGACATCTGTCTTCTGACCGAACTCTGATAGTTTTAGTTTGCTATGATAGTGTCTTGACCTGAAAAGCTTGTCCCGACAGCAGGTGACAGCAGCTCCTTTGACGTTTCTGTTGTTGCTGCATGAAGCCGTTGCGTTTCAACCATTTATCCATCGACTGCAATTTTTTTTGTCAAATAGGCATCGTAGTTTACGTGCGACAAATAGCAACATTTATTATGACGCCAAGCTGTAATCAGCGCTGCAACAGGCTGCTGTAAAGCTCTACTTTACCATCTCTGTCTCCACTCTCCAATATTTAGTTAATGCGGAGAAAATACGTTTTTAATGTGCAGTGCAAATGCGGAAGTTAAGTTACCTCCGTGGGATATAAAAAATGTTTGGAAAGGCATATGATTTTGATATTTTTACCCCCTGAAATCGGTCCACGTACCCCAGGGGGTACGCATACCCCAGTTTGACAACCACTGAGGTAGAGGAAGAGGCAGAGGTCGAGTGAGATTAATGGGACCCGAACGAAGAAGAGGACCACATTTAAATGCAGATATGCGGGCAACACTCATCGACCTTGTTATAAACCATGGACTGACCATGAGGGAAGCTGGACTTACTGAGGAGTCCATCCGAATCTAAGCAGATATACAGTGGCATCAGTCATTCGAACACTTTTGTTATCCTTTCCTGGAACATTTTACACTAAACTACATGTGTTTTTAGCCTGCATAGGATTGCGGGTCTAGGACATCATGTGGAAGGGGCCGTTTAATCACTGAGGCACAAGAGACGACCATTGTCAATATGGTTTTGGCCAACAATTGCATCAGGCTCAGAGAGATACAAGCCAACATCATAAATGACCAAACCATTTCTGATAACATTCATGAAGTGTCTCTATCAACACTAGGTCGAATCCTACTAAAAAATCAAGTGTGAATGAAGCAGTTACATAAAGTGCCATTTGACAGAAATTCTGAGAGGGTGAAAAATCTGCGTCATATGTATGTGGAGGTATGTATTTTTGAACTTACTATGTTGTGCCATTGTACACTGTGTGTGTTTGTGCATTGCACGCCTTTCATTTAAAATTACTGCATGCAAGGCCTATTGAACAGTGTCCTATTGTTTTTTTAGCTGTTTCAGAGCCTTGCAAATGGATGCAGAGGCTATCCAACATCAATTTATATGGATGAGGCAGGATTTAACCTCTCAAAGACTCGAAGGAGGGGGAGAAATGTGATTGGACACAGGGCAATCACCAATGTCCCTGGGTAGAGAGGGGGTAACATCACCCTCTGTGCTGCGATTACCCAACAATCGAGTCCTCCACCGCAATGCTAATTTGGGCCCCTATAACACCAATCTTATGCTAGCATTTCTTGACCGAGTCCATGAGATCACAGAGTTAAACCAAGAGGACCAGATGCGGGACATTGTTGTTTGGGACAATGTTTCATTCCACCGATCTGCTCTGGTCCAAAATTGGTTCCAACGGCACCCTCAATTTGCTGTCCTGTACCTACCACCGTACTCCCCCTTCCTCATCCCAATAGAGGAGTTGGTAACACAGAACAAAGTGCTAGACCACAAGGACCAGTGTTTTGGTCGAATGTCCTCAACCATTTTGATGATGTTGAGTGTTACAAGCATATTCCGTATGTGTTGGCGTACATTTGAATTTGTGTTGGAACTTATTGAACAACATCTGAGGCGCAAAACAACTAACTGGCCACAAACACTGGAGCCTTGAGTGAGACTTTTAGCCATGTGTTGAAGGCATAGACATATTGTAATGTCAGTGAATTGAAATCGAATGTTTAAATGAGTTTTTTTTAAATAATTACTCAAGCCGCAGTGGCTTGAATGGCAAGGTTATTTACACGTTTACAACAGTACAAGGACCCGGTTCGTAGCACAGAAGTAGCCTATACATTCACAAAAACATTTTTTAAAAGTAAGTTTGCAGAGTGAGAACTTTAATATCAGCTGTTGCAGGTATGAGGACGAAGCATGCAATTCCACGGAGATGTTGGGCAGACGTTCGGTGCACAGAACTAACCTACATTTACAAAAACGCTTTTTAAAAGGAAGTTTGCAGAGTGAGAACTTTAATCCAGCTGTTGCAGCAGGTATGAGGACGAAGTATGTGAGTCCGCGGAGATGTTGGGCAGACGTGCTTGTTACTGAAGCTTTATGTCCGCGTTGCAATCTGCTTAGCAATGTTCAACGCTCAACTTAGTAGTGCAAAGGTATTGTGCCAGCTGAACTGGGAAATGAAGAACTCAATACCCTTGCACTTAGGGCTAAGCTACACCAGACACATCACCAAAGCTTTTGTGTTGCATCTGCTGCAAAACATCACCGCTTCATTGTAATTTATGTCTTCTTGTCATTATTACATCAGCCTTGTAATGTTTTGATTACTTGCTTACAGTGATTTTATGTCTTCCAGAGCACATCACAGACTCTGAAGACATCCCCCATTCATGCCAGCACTCAAACAGATTTACCTGGATGTTCGTGTCGGGCTACACAGCTTTCCATGGGTACATTAGCTCCTCACGTCAGAAGCAAAGGTTTGTGATCTAACTTTTATTTCAATGTATGTTGTGCTAGTTTCTATTGGTCTAGCAATACATGTGCTCGTCCATGTATGGGAAAGTTATTTGGGTCACATGTCATAGGCTATGCACCTATGAACATGTGCATTCATACAATTGTGTCAACATACAAGGGGGGGCGGGGGGGGGGGGGTGGTATTTGGGTCACATAGGCTATGCACCTATGAACACGTGCATTCATACAATTGTGTCAACATACAAGGTGATATATGATAATGAGCTTTATTGGCCGGCCCAACACTAACAGAAAAACACTGCCTCAAAAGGCTATTTTCTAGTTGAAAGTTTTAAATGTGCAAAAACAAACTATACATTTGTAGGCTATACAATGTAAAGTATAGTCACAACAATGGTAAAACAAAAATAATACAAAAAAAATAAAACCTAATTGCACAAAATGAGACATTTTAAAGTTGAAAAGTTGTCCAATGGCTGATACTTTTCAGTCCTCCTAAACTGCCTGCTTTGCATTGATCTCGACCGAGACGAAAACAGGGAAATTACGTATCAATTGGTCAGTGAACTTGCACTTGCGTGGCTGAAGATGCCGGATAGTTTTGCGCATTGCCAGTGGTAAACAAGGAAGTGTGCGCTGATGAGGTGAATAACCAATTAAATTAGGCCGAGAATATCGACCAATGACGGTAGCTCTAAGGTCAGGCTCTACACGAACTGTAGGGGGATGGCGTGATTAGCCTACTATGTGAATGAAAGAGAGAGCAATGCAAATTCGGTGAAAACACGTTAGGCTAGAATAACAAAATCCCGGACGATTCTGAAATTCCGCCCGGACACATTTTTAGGGTTCAAAAAGAGGACATGTCCGGGCAAAAGAGGACGTCTGGTCACCCTAAATTACCATGTTTATTGACAAATATTTTTGTTATTGTTTTGCTTGTTAAACTAACATTGTGGATGTCTATAATGGCAATTTGTCTCATAGTGATACATCCTCCACTGGATACAAAGACTCCAAGTACATCGTATTTGAGAAGAACCTTATGGAACTTTTTTAAACATGTCCAGTCTGCAGTCGGGTGTCGGATGTGAGGACATACAGACGAGGAACATTTTTGTCTGTCGACCAAAAATGCCATCACTGCAAGTTTTCAAAGCAATGGAAGAGCCAGCCAGTGATTGGGAGCACGTCTGTAGGCAACATACAACTGTCTGCTTCCATATATTTCACCGGCTCTTCATATTTTTAAGTACAGTGGGTACGGGTTGAGAATGCACCTTCTCCCGCGGGACTCCCGAAGAGATCCCGCAGGCCGTCAAGCCGATTTTTTTCGAGCCTAAGGCAATGTACCCAAACAACCACCAGGTGGCAGAAAGTTTCATCCCGCATTTCAAAATGATGAAGACCGCATATCCGTCAATAGTCGACTCCTTAATCTCATTTAATCATTACAATGAAGGTGATGACTGGCGAAATTATTCAAACGACGTTTCAATGAACCATTGTTGAAATGAATGAAAATGGTTATAGAAAATCGCCTACAGCCTAACGCCGACACAGCTGATTCTTTGATTGATTCTAAGCTGTTTTGATGTAGGGGATGGGTAAACTGTCGCGCTACAAACATGCTACCAATCAAATGTAATATTAGTAGGACTAGCCTACTTAGACACTTTAGTCATAGGCAACGTTGCCATGTTAATTTGGGCTAGAAGTGCTTGCTTGTGGTGGCGCTCCTGTCCGCTGCTTCTCCCGAATTGTGTGGCAAATTTGTCAGCAATCAGCTTAAATGTCAAATCATATTTATTTCTCTTTGTCGCCATGGTATTGGGGAAAACGCGGAGAAACGAGATGGTCAGTCCTCGTATTTTTTCTTCGCGTTTCGTTATAAGAAATATATAAGTAATAGTTAGTCTTCTTCCGTATTGAACAGATAGGCTACGGGACGCTCTTTGTTCCGTATTTTAAGGAACTACTCAATGCACACACACTACAATGAAAAACACACAAAGAAATCACTAAACATATAGCCTACAACCTAATGACACTTTAATGCAGCGTTTCTCAAACTATGGGCCGCGAAACGTGGAGACTGCTGCTGGTCCGCGAGACATGGAGTGAAATTAGGTCCGGTGATCTGATAATTTGCTGCGCAATTGACCACGCAACCGCGGACCGACAGAAAAAGAAAGCAAACGTTGCTGCGGAAATGCTTGCTAATTTGATGTGTTTAAACATAGAGCCGGTGTGTCTGTTATTATGATAATTTTCGAGCATAACTGCTTGTCCATAGCTCAGTGACAGGTGTTATAGCCTTGCCATAAGCACTGCTGCAGGTGCTTCTTTTATTATGCGGTTAGAGCATAAGCGCTTACTCATATAGACTATAACTCAGGGACAGGTGCAAAACCACCAACTGGGATGGATCGAAGGGCAAGCAAGCACTGCCACACAACGTGAAGGCCTTTGTGTTGTCAACACTAAACAGAAAGTTTCCTACGATGGGGAGAAGTGGCCGCAAGGACTGCATCGATAAGATCAACGAATACAGTAGGCCTAATGTTTTACAACCCAGCTGGTATCCGCTGTTCATTCCGACATATCCCCACTCGGCGGTAGGCCTAGGCCTATTTAGGGCCCGAGCACCGAGGTGCGGCCACTGAAAGTGGCTGCACCGTAGGTGCAAGGCCCTATTGTTTCTGCTCAGATTATTATTATTATTATTGGGGGCCAAGCAGCGAAGCTGCGAGGACCCCATTGTGTTTGTTAGTTTTCTTATTATTATAAACTATTATTATTATTATTCCTCTGTGCATTGAAACCAATGGCAGCCCATAGAACCGGCTATGGAAAAGTTATGAAATTTGGCACACTGATTAGGGACAGTCTGAATATTCTTCTGACCAAGTTTCATGTCGGCAGCTCAAGCCCTCTAGCGCCACCAACAGGTCAAAGTTGGACTTGCGTTCACGCACGTAACTTATGAACCCTTGGGCCAATTTTCAAAAACCAGGTATCTTTGTAATCCTTGGACCAGCCCGAGTTCAACGCACCCTGTGTCGTCATTTTCCGCCATGATGGATTTTCCGCCATTTTGGATTTTATGGAAAACACTTAAAATGTATTGGAGGTCACAATTTTTCTCTGATTTTCCCCAAATTTAACACAGAGAATCTTCAGACCAAGACTAATTCAGCTCGTGCTTTTCGTCTTCGGAACTTCAACCGTTGGCCTGTGACAGCCAATCGAAATTCACGGCGAAGCCGCCAAACAGGAAGTGGGCTCATATTTCAGCAACCCTTGCACGCATCAAAACCAAACTTGGTGCATGGACTCAGGACCCCATCAGAAGGAGGCTCAAGAAATTTGGTGACCTTCGACCTCTAGGGGGCGCTGCAATTAGTAAAAAGACATTTTGGCCTGTAGCTGTTGATTTGTTTGGAATTTAAACTTGCTACTGGTGTCTGGTTATACTGTGGGAGGTACTTAGGCTGACCCAGCTCAATTTGTGACATCAACCTATTTGATTCGGCCGCCATATTGGATTTAATCAAAACCCCCTAAACATTTCCACAGGTCACACAATTTATCCGATCTGCACGAAACTTCACACGGATGATCTTCAGCCCGAGACTAATATATGCCTTGGTTTTCGTAATGATGTCTTAAACCGTTCTCCCGCAACAGCCAATCGAAAATAGCGGCGAAGCCGCCAAACAGGAAGTGGGCTTGCATCTCGGCCAATCTTGGGTTGTTTGACATCAAAATTCTTGTGACTGCTTAAAACTATATACCTGACTGAACAGCATTGAGTTACCATGGCAACTCTGGCCTTTTGACCTGCCTGCTTGGCCCCCACATTGCTGCTTGCAGCTATATTTATTATTCTTTTTCCGTCTTACCTGTTTTTTTTTTTTTCACCAACTTGGCATGCTCTAAAACTCTTGTAATTTGGCAGCCATTTGTAGAATTGCAATCGAAACTCAGAGACAGAGCTTTGGCCTAGGGCGTGGCTCAGGGACTCTATAGCGCCACCTATCACGCTGTCTGTTGCGGTTGACACATGCATTCACGAAAATGGCCCAGATTTGGTGGGCATGTGTGTTGTATTATTCTAAACATTTTTTACATTTACACTCTATAGCAAATATTCGAAGAATTTGAGTTATGGTTATGATTATGAATTTTGCACATCATGTATTTTGAAACACTTCTCCTAGACGGTTTATCGAAATCATGTCATATAAGCACTAAAATGATCTTAAGGGGTTGCCCGAGAGGAATTGCGACCAGATTTTTGAATTTCAAAAGTATATCGAAATGGCGAAGGTTTGAATTATGGTGTTTTATTGAGAAACAGGAAGTTGGTGTTATAGGCAGAAAAAAGATTATGAATTGGATGTAATTTGGCAGCTACATGTGGAATTGCTTCAGCTAGTCAGAGACAGAGCTCTGGCCTAAGGTGTGGCTTTGGGACTCTATAGCGCCACCTAGCAGCACATTATATTTTGTGGTTGACACGTACATTCACCAAAATGAACCAAATTTGGTGGACTTGTGTGTTATTGCTATGGCTAGTCAGAGACAGAGCTTTGGCAGAGGGTGTGGCGTAGGGACTCTATAGCGCCACCTAGTGCGTTGTCTGTTGTGGTTGACACAAACATTCACCAAAATTAACCAAATTTGGTGGGCTTGTGTGTTATTGCTATCGGTAGTCAGAGACAGAGCTCTGGCCTAGAGTGTGGCTTAGGGACTCTAGAGCGCCACCTAATGCATTGTCTGTTGTGGTTGAAACGTACATTCACCAAAATGAACCAAATTTTATGGGCTTGTGTGTTATTGCTATAGTTATTCAGAGACAGAGCTCTGGCCTCGGGTGTGGCTTAAGGACTCTATAGCGCCACCTAGTGCATTGTCTGTTGTGGTTGACACATACATTCACAAAAATGAACCAAATTTGGTTGGCATATGTGTTATTGCTATAGCTATTCAGAGACAGCACTCTGGCCAAGGGTGTCTTCGGGACTGTATAACGCCACCTAGCGCATTGTCTGTTGTGGTTGACACACACATTCACGAAAATGAACCAAATTTGGTGGGCTTGTGCGTTATTGCTATCGATAGTCAGAGATAGAGCTCTGCCCTAGGGTGTGGCTTAGGGAATCTATAGCGCCACCTAGCGCATTGTCTGTGTACGTTCACCCAAATTAACCAAATTTGGTGGGCATGTGTGTTATTGCTATAGTTATTCAGAGACAGAGCTCTGGCCTCAGGTGTGGCTTAGGGACTCTATAGCACCACCTAGTGCATTGTCTGTTGTGGTTGACACATACATTCACAAAAATGAACCAAATTTGGTTGGCATGTGTTATTGCTATAGCTATTCAGAGACAGCACTCTGGCCAAGGGTGTCTTCGGAACTGTATAACACCACCTAGCGCATTGTCTGTTGTGGTTGACACACATATTCATGAAAATGAACCAAATTTGGTGGGCTTGTGCGTTATTGCTATCGATAGTCAGAGATAGAGCTCTGGCCTAGGGTGTGGCTTAGGAACTCTATAGCGCCACCTAGCATGTTGTCTTTTGTGGTTGACACATACATTCAGGAAAATTGACCAAATTTGGTGGGCATGTGTGTTGCTCATGCACATGCCCACCAACACGCACATGTTGCTTCGTTAGATTCCGAAATGTCACATGTCTCCGCACCGCAGGTGCTCGGGCCCGCCATCGCCGCTTGCGGCTATATTTATTATTATTATTATTATTCTTTTTCCGTCTTACCTGTTTTTTTTTTTTCACCAACTTGGCATGCTCTAAAACTCTTGTAATTTGGCAGCCATTTGTAGAATTGCAATCGAAACTCAGAGACAGAGCTTTGGCCTAGGGCGTGGCTCAGGGACTCTATAGCGCCACCTATCACGCTGTCTGTTGTGGTTGACACATGCATTCACGAAAATGGCCCAGATTTGGTGGGCATGTGTGTTGTATTAATCTAAAAATTTTGTACATTTACACTCTATAGCAAATATTCGAAGAATTTGAGTTATGGTTATGATTATGAATTTTGCACATCATGTATTTTGAAACACTTCTCCTAGACGGTTTATCGAAATCATGTCATATAAGCACTAAAATGATCTTGAGGGGTTGCCCGAGAGGAATTGCGACCAGATTTTTTAATTTCAAAAGTATATCGAAATGGCGAAGGTTTGAATTATGGTGTTTTATTGAGAAACAGGAAGTTGGTGTTATAGGCAGGAAAAAGATTATGAATTGGATGTAATTTGGCAGCTACATGTGGAATTGCTTCAGCTAGTCAGAGACAGAGCTCTGGCCTAAGGTGTGGCTTTGGGACTCTATAGCGCCACCTAGCAGCACATTATATTTTGTGGTTGACACGTACATTCACCAAAATGAACCAAATTTGGTGGACTTGTGTGTTATTGCTATGGCTAGTCAGAGACAGAGCTTTGGCAGAGGGTGTGGCGTAGGGACTCTATAGCGCCACCTAGTGCGTTGTCTGTTGTGGTTGACACAAACATTCACCAAAATTAACCAAATTTGGTGGGCTTGTGTGTTATTGCTATCGGTAGTCAGAGACAGAGCTCTGGCCTAGAGTGTGGCTTAGGGACTCTAGAGCGCCACCTAATGCATTGTCTGTTGTGGTTGACACGTACATTCACCAAAATAAACCAAATTTTATGGGCATGTGTGTTATTGCTATAGTTATTCAGAGACAGAGCTCTGGCCTCGGGTGTGGCTTAAGGACTCTATAGCGCCACCTAGTGCATTGTCTGTTGTGGTTGACACATACATTCACAAAAATGAACCAAATTTGGTTGGCATATGTGTTATTGCTATAGCTATTCAGAGACAGCACTCTGGCCAAGGGTGTCTTCGGGACTGTATAACGCCACCTAGCGCATTGTCTGTTGTGGTTGACACACACATTCACGAAAATGAACCAAATTTGGTGGGCTTGTGCGTTATTGCTATCGATAGTCAGAGATAGAGCTCTGCCCTAGGGTGTGGCTTAGGGACTCTATAGCGCCACCTAGCGCATTGTCTGTGTACGTTCACCCAAATTAACCAAATTTGGTGGGCATGTGTGTTATTGCTGTAGTTATTCAGAGACAGAGCTCTGGCCTCGGGTGTGGCTTAGGGACTCTATAGCGCCACCTAGTGCATTGTCTGTTGTGGTTGACACATACATTCACAAAAATGAACCAAATTTGGTTGGCATGTGTTATTGCTATAGCTATTCAGAGACAGCACTCTGGCCAAGGGTGTCTTCGGGACTGTATAACACCACCTAGCGCATTGTCTGTTGTGGTTGACACACGCATTCACGAAAATGAACCAAATTTGGTGGGCTTGTGCATTATTGCTATCGATAGTCAGAGATAGAGCTCTGGCCTAGGGTGTGGCTTAGGAACTCTATAGCGCCACCTAGCGTGTTGTCTTTTGTGGTTGACACATACATTCAGGAAAATTGACCAAATTTGGTGGGCATGTGTGTTGCTCATGCACATGCCCACCAACACGCACATGTTGCTTTGTTAGATTCCGAAATGTCACATGTCTCCGCACCGCAGGTGCTCGGGCCCGCCATCGCCGCTTGCGGCTATATTTAGGGCCCGAGCACCGAGGTGCGGCCACTGAAAGTGGCTGCACCGTAGGTGCAAGGCCCTATTGTTTCTGCTCAGATTATTATTATTATTATTATTATTCTTTTTCCGTCTTACCTGTTTTTTTTTTTTCACCAACTTGGCATGCTCTAAAACTCTTGTAATTTGGCAGCCATTTGTAGAATTGCAATCGAAACTCAGAGACAGAGCTTTGGCCTAGGGCGTGGCTCAGGGACTCTATAGCGCCACCTATCACGCTGTCTGTTGCGGTTGACACATGCATTCACGAAAATGGCCCAGATTTGGTGGGCATGTGTGTTGTATTATTCTAAACATTTTTTACATTTACACTCTATAGCAAATATTCGAAGAATTTGAGTTATGGTTATGATTATGAATTTTGCACATCATGTATTTTGAAACACTTCTCCTAGACGGTTTATCGAAATCATGTCATATAAGCACTAAAATGATCTTAAGGGGTTGCCCGAGAGGAATTGCGACCAGATTTTTGAATTTCAAAAGTATATCGAAATGGCGAAGGTTTGAATTATGGTGTTTTATTGAGAAACAGGAAGTTGGTGTTATAGGCAGAAAAAAGATTATGAATTGGATGTAATTTGGCAGCTACATGTGGAATTGCTTCAGCTAGTCAGAGACAGAGCTCTGGCCTAAGGTGTGGCTTTGGGACTCTATAGCGCCACCTAGCAGCACATTATATTTTGTGGTTGACACGTACATTCACCAAAATGAACCAAATTTGGTGGACTTGTGTGTTATTGCTATGGCTAGTCAGAGACAGAGCTTTGGCAGAGGGTGTGGCGTAGGGACTCTATAGCGCCACCTAGTGCGTTGTCTGTTGTGGTTGACACAAACATTCACCAAAATTAACCAAATTTGGTGGGCTTGTGTGTTATTGCTATCGGTAGTCAGAGACAGAGCTCTGGCCTAGAGTGTGGCTTAGGGACTCTAGAGCGCCACCTAATGCATTGTCTGTTGTGGTTGAAACGTACATTCACCAAAATGAACCAAATTTTATGGGCTTGTGTGTTATTGCTATAGTTATTCAGAGACAGAGCTCTGGCCTCGGGTGTGGCTTAAGGACTCTATAGCGCCACCTAGTGCATTGTCTGTTGTGGTTGACACATACATTCACAAAAATGAACCAAATTTGGTTGGCATATGTGTTATTGCTATAGCTATTCAGAGACAGCACTCTGGCCAAGGGTGTCTTCGGGACTGTATAACGCCACCTAGCGCATTGTCTGTTGTGGTTGACACACACATTCACGAAAATGAACCAAATTTGGTGGGCTTGTGCGTTATTGCTATCGATAGTCAGAGATAGAGCTCTGCCCTAGGGTGTGGCTTAGGGAATCTATAGCGCCACCTAGCGCATTGTCTGTGTACGTTCACCCAAATTAACCAAATTTGGTGGGCATGTGTGTTATTGCTATAGTTATTCAGAGACAGAGCTCTGGCCTCAGGTGTGGCTTAGGGACTCTATAGCACCACCTAGTGCATTGTCTGTTGTGGTTGACACATACATTCACAAAAATGAACCAAATTTGGTTGGCATGTGTTATTGCTATAGCTATTCAGAGACAGCACTCTGGCCAAGGGTGTCTTCGGAACTGTATAACACCACCTAGCGCATTGTCTGTTGTGGTTGACACACATATTCATGAAAATGAACCAAATTTGGTGGGCTTGTGCGTTATTGCTATCGATAGTCAGAGATAGAGCTCTGGCCTAGGGTGTGGCTTAGGAACTCTATAGCGCCACCTAGCATGTTGTCTTTTGTGGTTGACACATACATTCAGGAAAATTGACCAAATTTGGTGGGCATGTGTGTTGCTCATGCACATGCCCACCAACACGCACATGTTGCTTCGTTAGATTCCGAAATGTCACATGTCTCCGCACCGCAGGTGCTCGGGCCCGCCATCGCCGCTTGCGGCTATATTTATTATTATTATTATACTTCTATTCCTCTTACCCTTAACTTTTTCGCCCTTTTTCACCAACTTGACATGCACTAAAACTCTTGTAATTTGGCATCTAGATGTGGAATTGTTAACTGTACTTAGAGACAAAGGTTTGGCCTAGGGTGTGGCTCAGGGACTGTATAGCGCCACCTAGCGTGCTGTCTACTGTGGTTGACGCATACATTCACGGAAATGAACCAAATTTAGTGGACATGTGTGTTGTATTATTCTGAACAAGTTTTACATTTAAACTATATAGTGAATCTTAGAAGAATTTGAATTATGTGAGATTTTCTGATTTTTGCACATCATGTATTTTGAAATACTTCTCCTAGACGGTTTATCGAAATTATGTCATTTAAACACTAAAATGATCTTGAGGGGTGGCCTGAGAGGAATTGCGACCAGATTTTTGAATTTCAAAAGTATATTGAAATGGCGAAGGTTTGAATCTAGGTGTCTTATAAAAGAATCAAAAAGTTGGTGTTGTAGGCAGAAAACAGTGACTAATTTGGATGAAATTTGATGGAGTATTAGTTAGTGTGTTTGTAGTGACAGTCATATACAAAGTTTTGAATTTGGTGTTGTTTGTGTTTTTTAAAAGCGCATTAATGATTGTGGTGGACACAGTTTTAGCTAAAATATTTTTAAGCGAGTTGATGAATAATTATAATCATATCAACCTATGCTGCAATTTTGATTTCAACCATGTTAACAGAAAGTGAGATATTTAGGTTTATTAGGTTTTTATAGGTCTGTTTCCCTAGCCGCGCATGGTCTTGCTCCCTCACTGTGGCTCACCCACTCTCCCCCTTCTTGTCTGTTTCCCTCCCCCCACAGTTCTTCCCACCCCTCCCCTCTCTCCCAGCTGGATGTCTCTCTAACCTCCCCCGCTTTCCACACAGAGACTCAGACACAGACACAGACACACACACACACACACACACACACACACACACACACAGACACAGACACACACACACACACACACACACACACACAGAGTCAAGAATGACAGTGTGATGCAAAGTAAAAGGTAAAGAAAAGATCATGTGTATAAAGATTTTACTCAGGTTAAGTCATTTTTGTGATAGAATTGGGGACTGACTAAGTCAGACCCAAGTTCTAATCCTCATAAAAATGCTTGGTTTGAATGGCATGTAATAACCAGAATACAGTAAAGTCATGTATTTTGAAACACTAGTCCTAGACGGTTTATCGAATCAAACCAAGGGTTTATCAAATCATATCATATCAGCAGTAAAATGATCTTGAGGGGTTGCCCAAGAGGAATTGTGAAGTATATTGAAATGGTGAATGTTTGAATTGGGGTGTCTTTTAAGACAGAAAATTGATGGGCCCAAGCACCTGTAGTCTGTGACCCAAATTTGGTGCGCTTGTGTGTTGCTACCTCTAGACTGAGACAGAGCCCTGGCCTAGGGTGTGGCTTAGGAACTCCTGGTCACTCACTCACTCACTCACTCACACACACACACACACACACACACACACACTCTCACTCACACACACACACACTCTCCTCACTCACTCACTCACTCACTCAATCACACACACACACACACTCACACACACACACACACACACACTCACTCACACACATACACACTCTACTCACTCACTCACTCACTCAATCACACACACACACACACACACACACACACACACACACACACACACACACACACACACACACACACACACACACACACACACACACACACACACACACACACACACACACACACACACACACACACACACAGACAAATCTGGTGCGTTGAGGCAGCCGTGGCCTACTGGTTAGGGCTTGGGGCTTGTAACAGGAGGGTTGCCGGTTCAATCCCCAACCAGTCCACCACTAAAGTGGTTCTTATCCTCACAAAAATGCTTGGTTGGAATAGCATGTAATAACCAGAATACAGAAAAGTCAAACAATCATGACTTAGTTACGTTTTGTTTACATCAAGACACACACACAAACAGCAACAGGTTTTATGAATTCAATGATCTGAAGCAAAGATATTGATGTAAGCCTTACAGATGCATGATTTACAGTACACCATATCAACACACTGGTTATCATCTCAAATTTGGACTACAAATATGGATACAGAGATAGAGCTCTGGCCTATGGTGTGGCTTAGGGGCTCTATAGCGCCACGAAGCGCGTTGTGTACTGTGGTTGACTCATATATTCATGAAAATGAACCAAATTTAGTGGGCTTGTGTGTTATTGCTACCACTAGTCAGAGACAGAGCTCTGGCTTAGAGTGTGGCTTAGGGACTCTAGAGTGCCACCTAGCGCATTGTCTGTTGTGGTTGACACATACATTCACGAAAATGAACCAAATTTGGTGGGCATGTGTGTTATTGCTATAGCTATTCAGAGACAGCGCTTCTGGCCAAGGGTGTCTTAGGGACTGTATAACGCCACCTAGCGCATTGTCTGTTGTGGTTGACACACACATTCGCGAAAATGAACCAAATTTGGTGGGCTTGTGCGTTATTGCTATCGATAGTCAGAGATAGAGCTCTGGCCTGGGGTGTGGCTTAGGGACTCTATAGCGCCACCTAGCGTGTTGTCTGTTGTGGTTGACACATACATTCAGGAAAATTGACCAAATTTGGTGGGCATGTGTGTTG
Source organism: Sardina pilchardus (assembly GCF_963854185.1). NCBI lineage: Eukaryota > Metazoa > Chordata > Actinopteri > Clupeiformes > Clupeidae > Sardina > Sardina pilchardus. The sequence goes on from NC_085008.1 coordinate 32,216,859, forward strand.
CTCATGCACATGCCCACCAACACGTACATGTTGCTTTGTTAGATTCCGAAATGTCACCGGTCTCCGCACCGCAGGTGCTCGGGCCCGCCATCGCCGCTTGCGGCTATATTTAGGGCCCGAGCACCGAGGTGCGGCCACTGAAAGTGGCCGCACCGTAGGTGCAAGGCCCTATTGTTTTTGCTCAGATTATTATTATTATTAGGGCCCGAGCACCGAGGTGCGGCCACTGAAAGTGGCTGCACCGTAGGTGCAAGGCCCTATTGTTTCTGCTCAGATTATTAGGGCCCGAGCACCGAGGTGCGGCCACTGAAAGTGGCTGCACCGTAGGTGCAAGGCCCTATTGTTTTTGTACAGATTATTAGGGCCCGAGCACCGAGGTGCGGCCACTGAAAGTGGCTGCACCGTAGGTGCAAGGCCCTATTGTTTCTGCTCAGATTATTATTAGGGCCCGAGCACCGAGGTGCGGCCACTGAAAGTGGCTGCACCGTAGGTGCAAGGCCCTATTGTTTCTGCTCAGATTATTATTATTATTATTATTATTCTTTTTCCGTCTTACCTGTTTTTTTTTTTTCACCAACTTGGCATGCTCTAAAACTCTTGTAATTTGGCAGCCATTTGTAGAATTGCAATCGAAACTCAGAGACAGAGCTTTGGCCTTGGGCGTGGCTCAGGGACTCTATAGCGCCACCTATCACGCTGTCTGTTTTGGTTGACACATGCATTCACGAAAATGGCCCAGATTTGGTGGGCACATGTGTTGTATTAATCTAAACAATTTTTACATTTACACTCTATAGTAAATATTCGAAGAATTTGAGTTATGGTTATGATTATGAATTTTGCACATCATGTATTTTGAAACACTTCTCCTAGACGGTTTATCGAAATCATGTCATATAAGCACTAAAATGATCTTGAGGGGTTGCCCGAGAGGAATTGCGACCAGATTTTTGAATTTCAAAAGTATATCGAAATGGCGAAGGTTTGAATCTAGGTGTCTTATAAAAGAAACAAAAAGTTGGTGTTATAGGCAGAAAACAGTGACTAATTTGGATGAAATTTGATGGAGTATTAGTTAGTGTGTTTGTAGTGACAGTCATATACAAAGTTTTGAATTTGGTGTTGTTTGTGATTTTTAAAAGCGCATTAATGATTGTGGTGGACACAGTTTTAGCTAAAATATTTTGAAGCGAGTTGATGAATAATAATAATCATATCAACCTATGCTGCAATTTCGACGTAAACCACATTAACAGAAAGTGAGTTATTTAGGTTTTCATATGACTATGGTCTCTCCTATCCGCTCCTTGCTGCCCGCGCGTGTTACACACAGAACTACCTAGCTGCTCCCTCACTGTGGCTCACCCACTCTCCACCTCCTTGTCTCTTTCCTTCCCCCCACAGTTATTCACACTTTCCCCTCTCTCCCAGCTGGATGTCTCTCTCTCCTCCCCCGCTCTCCACACAGAGACACAGACACAGACACAGACACACACACACACACACACACACACACACAGAGTCAAGAATGACAGTGTGATGCAAAGTAAAAGGTAAAAAAAGATCATGTGTATAAAGATTTTATTCAGGTTAAGTCATTTTTGTGATTGAATTGGGGACTGACTGAGTAAGACCCAAGTTCTAATCCTCATAAAAATGTGGTGGCTTTGTGTGTTGCCACCTCTAGTCTGAGACAGAGCCCTGGCCTAGCGTGTGGCTTAGGGACTCCTGGTCTCACACACACACACACACACACACACACACACACACACACACACACACACACACACACACACACACACACACACACACACACACACACACACACACACACACACACACACACACACACACACACACACACACACACACACACACACACACACACACACACACACACACACACACATGGGGCAGCCGTGGCCTACTGGTTAGGGCTTGGGGCTTGTAACTGGAGGGTTGTCGGTTCGATCCCCGACTAGTCCACAGCTGAAGTGCCCTTGAGCAAGGCACCTAGCCCCTCACTGCTCCCGGAGTGCGCTATTTTTTTGTACTGTATGGCTCCATTTGTCTCTACCCTGTCTGTCTGTCTGTCTGTCTGTCTGTCTGTCTGTCTCTCTCTCTCTCTTTCTCTCTCTCTCTCTCTCTCTCTCTCTCTCTCTCTCTCTCTCTCTCTCTCTCTCTCTCTCTCCCGCATTTTTCTCCCTCCCCCATTCTTTCCACACAGACACAAACACACACACACAAACACACACACACTCTCTCCCTTCCTTGAACCACCTGAAAATGAATGGCCACCTAGCGCATTGTCTGTTGCGGTTGACACACACATTCACGAAAATGAACCAAATTTGGTGGGCTTGTGCGTTATTGCTATCGATAGTCAGAGAAAGAGCTTTGGCCTAAGGTGTGGCTTAGGGACTCTATAGCGCCACTTAGCGTGTTGTCTGTTGTGGTTGACACATACATTCAAGAAAATTGACCAAATTTGGTGGGCATGTGTGTTGCTCATGCACATGCCCACCGACACGCACATGTTGCTTCGTTAGATTCCGAAATGTCACAGGTCTCCGCACCGCAGGTGCTCGGGCCCGCCATCGCCGCTTGCGGCTATATTTATTATTATTCTTTTTCCGTCTTACCTGTTTTTTTTTTTTCACCAACTTGGCATGCTCTAAAACTCTTGTAATTTGGCAGCCATTTGTAGAATTGCAATCGAAACTCAGAGACAGAGCTTTGGCCTAGGGCGTGGCTCAGGGACTCTATAGCGCCACCTATCACGCTGTCTGTTGTGGTTGACACATGCATTCACGAAAATGGCCCAGATTTGGTGGGCATGTGTGTTGTATTAATCTAAACAATTTTTACATTTACACTCTATAGCAAATATTCGAAGAATTTGAGTTATGGTTATGATTATGAATTTTGCACATCATGTATTTTGAAACACTTCTCCTAGACGGTTTATCGAAATCATGTCATATAAGCACTAAAATGATCTTGAGGGGTTGCCCGAGAGGAATTGCGACCAGATTTTTGAATTTCAAAAGTATATCGAAATGGCGAAGGTTTGAATTATGGTGTTTTATTGAGAAACAGGAAGTTGGTGTTATAGGCAGAAAAAAGATTATGAATTGGATGTAATTTGGCAGCTACATGTGGAATTGCTTCAGCTAGTCAGAGACAGAGCTCTGGCCTAAGGTGTGGCTTTGGGACTCTATAGCGCCACCTAGCAGCACATTATATTTTGTGGTTGACACGTACATTCACCAAAATGAACCAAATTTGGTGGACTTGTGTGTTATTGCTATGGCTAGTCAGAGACAGAGCTTTGGCAGAGGGTGTGGCGTAGGGACTCTATAGCTCCACCTAGTGCGTTGTCTGTTGTGGTTGACACAAACATTCACCAAAATTAACCAAATTTGGTGGGCTTGTGTGTTATTGCTATCGGTAGTCAGAGACAGAGCTTTGGCCTAGAGTGTGGCTTAGGGACTCTAGAGCGCCACCTAATGCATTATCTGTTGTGGTTGACACGTACATTCACCAAAATGAACCAAATTTTATGGGCATGTGTGTTATTGCTATAGTTATTCAGAGACAGAGCTCTGGCCTCGGGTGTGGCTTAAGGACTCTATAGCGCCACCTAGTGCATTGTCTGTTGTGGTTGACACATACATTCACAAAAATGAACCAAATTTGGTTGGCATATGTGTTATTGCTATAGCTATTCAGAGACAGCACTCTGGCCAAGGGTGTCTTCGGGACTGTATAACGCCACCTAGCGCATTGTCTGTTGTGGTTGACACACACATTCACGAAAATGAACCAAATTTGGTGGGCTTTTACGTTATTGCTATCGATAGTCAGAGATAGAGTTCTGCCCTAGGGTGTGGCTTAGGGACTCTATAGCGCCACCTAGCGCATTGTCTGTGTACGTTCACTCAAATTAACCAAATTTGGTGGGCATGTGTGTTATTGCTATAGTTATTCAGAGACAGAGCTCTGGCCTCGGGTGTGGCTTAGGGACTCTATAGCGCCACCTAGTGCATTGTCTGTTGTGGTTGACACATACATTCACAAAAATGAACCAAATTTGGTTGGCATGTGTTATTGCTATAGCTATTCAGAGACAGCATTCTGGCCAAGGGTGTCTTCGGGACTGTATAACGCCACCTAGCGCATTGTCTGTTGTGGTTGACACACACATTCACAAAAATGAACCAAATTTGGTGGGCTTGTGTGTTGCTCATGCACATGCCCACCAACACGCACATGTTGCTTTGTTAGATTCCGAAATGTCACATGTCTCCGCACCGCAGGTGCTCGGGCCCGCCATCGCCGCTTGCGGCTATATTTAGGGCCCGAGCACCGAGGTGCGGCCACTGAAAGTGGCTGCACCGTAGGTGCAAGGCCCTATTGTTTCTGCTCAGATTATTATTATTATTATTATTATTATTATTATTATTCTTTTTCCGTCTTACCTGTTTTTTTTTTTTCACCAACTTGGCATGCTCTAAAACTCTTGTAATTTGGCAGCCATTTGTAGAATTGCAATCGAAACTCAGAGACAGAGCTTTGGCCTTGGGCGTGGCTCAGGGACTCTATAGCGCCACCTATCACGCTGTCTGTTTTGGTTGACACATGCATTCACGAAAATGGCCTAGATTTGGTGGGCACATGTGTTGTATTAATCTAAACAATTTTTACATTTACACTCTATAGTAAATATTCGAAGACTTTGAGTTATGGTTATGATTATGAATTTTGCACATCATGTATTTTGAAACACTTCTCCTAGACGGTTTATCGAAATCATGTCATATAAGCACTAAAATGATCTTGAGGGGTTGCCCGAGAGGAATTGCGACCAGATTTTTGAATTTCAAAAGTATATTGAAATGGCGAAGGTTTGAATCTAGGTGTCTTATAAAAGAAACAAAAAGTTGGTGTTATAGGCAGAAAACAGTGACTAATTTGGATGAAATTTGATGGAGTATTAGTTAGTGTGTTTGTAGTGACAGTCATATACAAAGTTTTGAATTTGGTGTTGTTTGTGATTTTTAAAAGCGCATTAATGATTGTGGTGGACACAGTTTTAGCTAAAATATTTTGAAGCGAGTTGATGAATAATAATAATCATATCAACCTATGCTGCAATTTCGACGTAAACCACATTAACAGAAAGTGAGTTATTTAGGTTTTCATATGACTATGGTCTCTCCTATCCGCTCCTTGCTGCCCGCGCGTGTTACACACAGAACTACCTAGCTGCTCCCTCACTGTGGCTCACCCACTCTCCACCTCCTTGTCTCTTTCCTTCCCCCCACAGTTATTCACACTTTCCCCTCTCTCCCAGCTGGATGTCTCTCTCTCCTCCCCCGCTCTCCACACAGAGACACAGACACAGACACAGACACAGACACAGACACAGACACACACACACACACACACACACACACAGAGTCAAGAATGACAGTGTGATGCAAAGTAAAAGGTAAAAAAAGATCATGTGTATAAAGATTTTATTCAGGTTAAGTCATTTTTGTGATTGAATTGGGGACTGACTGAGTAAGACCCAAGTTCTAATCCTCATAAAAATGTGGTGGCTTTGTGTGTTGCCACCTCTAGTCTGAGACAGAGCCCTGGCCTAGCGTGTGGCTTAGGGACTCCTGGTCTCACACACACACACACACACACACACACACACACACACACACACACACACACACACACACACACACACACACACACACACACACACACACACACACACACACACACACACACACACACACACACACACACACACACACACACACACACACACACACACACACACACACACACACACACACACACACTTGGGGCAGCCGTGGCCTACTGGTTAGGGCTTGGGGCTTGTAACTGGAGGGTTGTTGGTTCGATCCCCGACTAGTCCACAGCTGAAGTGCCCTTGAGCAAGGCACCTAGCCCCTCACTGCTCCCGGAGTGCGCTATTTTTTTGTACTGTATGGCTCCATTTGTCTCTACCCTGTCTGTCTGTCTGTCTGTCTGTCTGTCTGTCTCTCTCTCTCTCTCTTTCTCTCTCTCTCTCTCTCTCTCTCTCTCTCTCTCTCTCTCTCTCTCTCTCTCTCTCTCTCTCTCTCCCGCATTTTTCTCCCTCCCCCATTCTTTCCACACAAACACACACACACACACACACACACACACACACTCTCTCCCTTCCTTGAACCACCTGAAAATGAATGGCCACCTAGCGCATTGTCTGTTGCGGTTGACACACACATTCACGAAAATGAACCAAATTTGGTGGGCTTGTGCGTTATTGCTATCGATAGTCAGAGAAAGAGCTTTGGCCTAAGGTGTGGCTTAGGGACTCTATAGCGCCACTTAGCGTGTTGTCTGTTGTGGTTGACGCATACATTCAAGAAAATTGACCAAATTTGGTGGGCATGTGTGTTGCTCATGCACATGCCCACCGACACGCACATGTTGCTTCGTTAGATTCCGAAATGTCACAGGTCTCCGCACCGCAGGTGCTCGGGCCCGCCATCGCCGCTTGCGGCTATATTTATTATTATTCTCTCTTCGTCTTAGCCCGTTTGGCCGTTTCACCAACTTGGCATGCTCCAAAACTCTTGTAATTTGGCAGGCATATGTAGAATTGCATTTGATACTGAGAGACAGAGCCCTGGCCTAGGGTGTGGCTCAGGGGGTCTATAGCGCCACCTACCGCGCTGTCTGTTGTGGTTGACATGTGCATGCACGAAAATGAACCAAATTTGGTAGGCAGATGTGTTGTATAAATCTGAACAACTTTTACATTTACACTACATAGTGAATCTTAAACAAATTTGAGTTATGATTATGATTATGATTTTTGCACATCATGTATTTTGAAACACTTCTCCTAGACGGTTTATCGAAATCATGTCATATGAGCAGTAAAAGGATCTTGAGGGGTTGCCCGAGAGGAATTGCGAACAGATTTTTGAATTTTCGAAGCATATCGAAATGGCGAAGGTTTGAATTATGGCGTCTTATTACGAAACAGGAAGTTGGTGTTATAAGCAGAAAAAAGGTTATAAATTGGATGTAATTTGGCAGCTACATGTGGAATTGCTTCTGCTAGTCAGGGACAGAGCTCTGGCCTAAGGTGTGGCTTCGGGACTCTATAGCGCCACCTAGTAGCACGTTATGTGTTGTGGTTGACACAAACATTCACGAAAATGAACCAAATTTGGTGGACTTATGTGTTTTTGCTTTCGCTAGTCAGAGACAGAGCTCTGGCCTAAGGTGTGGCTTAGGGACTCTATAGCGCCACCTAGTAGCACGTTATCTGTTGTGGTTGACACAAACATTCACGAAAATGAACCAAATTTGGTGGACTTATGTGTTATTGCTATCGCTAGTCAGAGACAGAGCTCTGGCCTAGGGTGTGGCTTAGGGACTCTATAGCGCCACCTAGTAGCAGGTTATCTGTTGTGGTTGACACAAACATTCACGAAAATGAACCAAATTTGGTGGACTTATGTGTTATTGCTATCGCTAGTCAGAGACAGAGCTTTGGCCTAGGGTGTGGCTTAGGGACTCTATAGCGCCACCTAGTGCATTGTCTGTTGTGGTTGAAACATACATTCACAAAAATGAACCAAATTTGGTGGGCACATGTGTTATTGCCATCGCTATTCAGATACAGAGCTCTGTCTGAGGGTGTTGCTTAGGGACTCTATAGCGCCACCTAGCGCATTGTCTGTTGTGGTTGACACGTACATTCATGAAAATTAACCAAATTTGATGGGCTTGTGTGTTATTCCTATTGCTAGTCAGAGACAGAGCTCTGGCCTAGGGTGTGGCTTAGGAACTCTATAGCGCCACCTAGAGCGTTGTTTGTTGTGGTTGACACAAACATTCACAAAAATGAACCAATTTTGGTGGCCTTGTGTGTTATTGCTGCCGCTAGTCAAAGACAGAGCTCTGGCCTTGGGTGTGGCTTAGGGACTCTATAGCGCCACCTAGCGCATTGTCTGTTGTGGTTGACACGTACATTCACGAAATTTAACCAAATTTGGTGGGCATGTGTTTTGCTATAAATATTCAGAGACAGAGCTCTGGCCGAGGGTGTGGCTTAGGGACTCTATAGCGCCACCTAGTGTGTTACCTGTTGTGGTTGACATACATTCACGAAAATGAATCAAATTTGGTGAGCTTGTGTGTTATTACTGCTGCAAGTCAGAAACAGAGCTCTGGCCTAGGGTGTGGCTTAGGGACTCTATAGCGCCACCTAGCGCATTGTCTGTTGTGGTTGATACATTCACAAAGATGAGCCACATTAGGTTGGCATGTGTGTTATTGCTACTGCTAGTCAGGGATAGAGCTCTGGCCTAGGGTGTGGCTTAAGGACTCTATAGCGCCACCTAGCACTTTGTCTATTATGATTGACGCATACATTCTCGACAATTAGGTACTCTTGTGTGTTATTGCTGCCACTAGTCAGAGACAGAGCTCTGGCCTTGGGTGTGGCTTAGGGACTCTATAGCACCACCTAGCTTGTTGTCTGCTGTGGTTGACACATACATTGATGAAAATTAACCAAATTTGGTGGGCATGTGTGTTGCTCATGCACATGCAAACCAACAAGTATGTGTTGCTTTGTTAGATGCCGAAATGTCACCGGTCCGCACCGCAGGTGCTCGGGCCCGCCATCGCCGCTTGCGGCTATATTTAGGGCCCGAGCACCGAGGTGCGGCCACTGAAAGTGGCTGCACCGTAGGTGCAAGGCCCTATTGTTTTTGCTCAGATTATTCTTCTTATTATTATTATAGTATAATTATCTTACCAGTAACATTTTTCACCAACTTGGCATGCTCTAAAACTCTTGCAATTTAGCTGGCATATGTAGAATTGCATTTGATACTCAGACACAGAGCTGTGGCCTAGGGTGTGGCTCAGGGACTCTATAGCGCCACCTAGCGCGCCGTCTACTGTGGTTGACACATACATTCACGGAAATGAACCAAATTTGGTGGACATGTGTGTTGTATTATTCTGAACAAGTTTTACATTCAAACTATATAGTGAATCTTAGAAGAATTTGAGTTATGATTATGATTATGATTTTTGCACATCACGTATTTTGAAATACTTCTCCTAGACGGTTTATCGAAATCATGTCATATAAGCACTAAAATGATCTTGAGGGGTTGCCCGAGAGGAATTGCGACCAGATTTTTGAATTTTTGAAGTATATTGAAATGGCGAAGGTTTGAATTATGGCGTTTTATTAAGAAACAGGAAGTTGGTGTTATAGGCAGAAAAAAGGTTAGGAATTGTATGTAATTTGGCAGCTACATGTGGAATTGCTTCTGCTAGTCAGAGACAGGGCTCTGGCCTAAGGTGTGGCTTTGGGACTCTATAGCGCCACCTAGCAGCACGTTATCTGTTGTGGTTGACACAAACATTCACGAAAATGAACCAAATTTGGTGGACTTGTGTGTTATTGCTGTGGCTAGTCAGAGACAGAGCTTTGGCCTAGGGTGTGGCATAGGGACTCTATAGCGCCACCTAGCAGCACGTAATCTGTTGTGGTTGACACAAACATTCACGAAAATGAACCAAATTTGGTGGGCATGTGTGTTATTGCTATTGCTAGTCAGAGACAGAGCTCTAGCCAAGGGTGTGGCTTAGGGAATCTATAGCGCCACCTAGCAGCACGTTATCTGTTGTGGTTGACACAAACATTCACGAAAATGAACCAAATTTGGTGGGCTTGTGTGTTATTGCTATTGCTAGTCAGAGACAGAGCTCTAGCCAAGGGTGTGGCTTAGGGACTCTATAACGCCACCTAGCATATAGGCTGTTGTAGTTGTCACATACATTCACGAAAATTAATCAAATGTGGTGGGCTTGTGTGTTATTGCTACCACTAGTCAGAGACAGAGCTCTGGCCTAGAGTGTGGCTTAGGACTCTAGAGCGCCACCTAGCGCATTGTCTGTTGTGGTTGACACATACATTCACGAAAATGAACCAAATTTGGTGGGCATGTGTGTTATTGCTATAGCTATTCAGAGACAGCGCTCTGGCCAAGGTTGTCTTAGGGACTGTATAGCTCCACCTAGTGCATTGTCTGTTGTGGTTGACACACGCATTCACGAAAATGAACCAAATTTGGTGGGCTTGTGCGTTATTGCTATCGATAGTCAGAGATAGAGCTCTGGCCTAGGGTGTGGCTTAGGGACTCTATAGCGCTACCTAGCATGTTGTCTGTTGTGGCTGACACATACATTCAGGAAACTTGACCGAATTTGGTGGGCTTCTGTGTTGCTCATGCACATGCCCACCAACACGCACCTGTTGCTTTGTTAGATTTCGAAATCTCACAGGTCTCCGCACCGCAGGTGCTCGGGCCCGCCATCGCCGCTTGCGGCTATATTTAACTTTTTTTTTTTCCAAACAACGTGCCATTCCGACATGAGGTCATTAATAGGCTATTCATGTCATAACTATTAGGCTATCATTAGGCTTACTATGCATGGCTGTAGGCAGCTATGAGGCCACTGAGATCTGGACCTCATCGGTTTTGTGAAAGCCGATTGGAAATACTTAAGTTTAGAGCGAACATTTCAACTATGTTTGCCATGGTAGACAAAAACACTCAAATAAAACAATAGCCTAAAAAATAACTGCATGCGTAATGGACACGGCTCTATATCCTAAATAATTTTCGAGGTTCGCCATTTGGTAATATGACCTATCCTTACTGACAATAATTTAGATTGAGCACAACTAAAGTTGCACGAAGGCAAAATACAGTCCTAAAAGCCTATTCTATATAGCCTGGCCAATATTGTAGATGTGCAAAAGCAGCATTTGCGTGCGTGCTTGCCGGTGAGGTGTAGCCTACAAAAATGAGCATAACATCTGATTATTAAAGTATGCACTGTAAAAAATGTAACTTGCAAAATTGTAGAATGAACAAAGGATTATGAGTTGAATGAACAAGTGTCCCTTGTAATTGTTCAAGTAACTTAAAAAAAATATTTGCAACAGTTTTCCTTCGCCACAAGTTGAAAGGAAGTAAAAAATTAAGTTGAGTGAACTTATAGTTTCAAGTGCTGATTGACGCCATCCAGCATGTCCCTGCACATGCGCACTTCTCTGCTTTTACGTTAGAAAGTTTTGCAGTCGTTTGGAGTGAGGAGTGAGAAGCCAGCATACTGTGGCAGTTTGATTGAAGGTAAGATAGACCAGTGTTTTTCAACCACTGTGCCGTGGCACAGTAGTGTGCCGTGACACATTGTTAGGTGTGCCGTGGGAAATTATCCAATTTCCAAAGTGGTCTAAAAAAGAGTGAATAGAAATAATTGTCTTTGTGTTCATTTGATTCCTATTCAAGACACTTTGACAAGAATGACTTGATATCGTTAATGCAGGCTACAGATTTTTATTTAATTTCATTTTCCATAAAATTTCATTTTATTTAAAATTTTCGGCTGGTGGTGTGCCTCAGGATTTTTTCAATGAAAAAAGTGTGCCTTGGCTCAAAAAAGGTTGAAAAACACTGAGATAGACTATCTGTCTCTATATCTCCAATGTTAACTTATTATTAGATGTATTAAGTTAAATCACAAAGTGTCAAAATGTGCATGCCAGAGTCGTCTTGTTAGTATTTGCCAAACTTTTTAGACAGTGCTAACGTTATCGCATTGTCATATGCTAGGTAAGTTAAATGAGCGGCAAACAAATGTTTTAACGCCGAAAATGTTCCTCGCAAATGTGCAAATCAGTTTAAACTGACAGCTTATACAAACGGTAACTTAAGTGCCTAGATATATTCTCTGTCCGTGCCCATTTTTGTCGTTGTTGGCACAGTCTCATGGCGGGGCACATACAGCAGTATGAACGAACTCCCCGAGTCCCTATAGGCAAGCTCGGATGTTTCACTGGTCTACGGTGGGTAGGCTATCGGTTATGCACTGAGTAACTAGCTCTTTACTAGTGGTGAAGGTCGAACTTAAGCGTCGGAGTCAGTGTAGGCTACTATATGATATATTGATATTGATGTACTGATATGTTTTAATCAGGCTAGCCTTTCATGTCGAGATTAACTACTGATTTAGCCAAGTGAGAGTGCGCCACAATTACTAATTTAATTAGGCAAGGCATGCCCAGGCAAGTTCAATGCAGGAATGCACAGCCGTTCACTTTGTAGCCTACATTTGGCAAGCTAATCTGCATCCTTGCTGGAATTGCATTGTAGCCTAGAAAAAAGCAAACTAGCTAATTGTTTTGTTCAGTTATTGTACTAATAACATGAAATTTGCCAATGTTAAATGTATTAATGGTAATATAAGCTTATTCATGGGTTTCATCAGGTCCCCTTCCACAGGTGTATTAATCAAGCACCATTCACTTTACTTTCGTAATCTAGGTGCTTGATTTCATACACCTGTGAAAAGGGACCTGAGGAAACCATGACTAGTGACCATTTACCTGTATCATTTGTTGTCAAAAGGTGACATAGAAATATTTTTATATTTATGTATGTTTTGGTTTGTGATTTGCAGATTTGGAATGCAATGCAAACTATGCAAGTTTGAACATCCCAGTACCGCAGTACTCCTGAAGCACTACAGGTTGTGCCACTACCAAGGGCGCTCTTGGCCACTGCCTTGTCTCTACCCTGAGTGTCCCTGCACTTTCAAAACCACAGGTGCGTTGAAGTGTCATTTATCAAGAGCACACAGAGCAATTCCACAACGAGCAGCCCAGTTGGCTTTTACCTGTGAGATCTGTGATTTTAGAGAGATTTGTTCACCAAAAACATTTTTAAGCCACATCAAATCTCACTTGAGGAGACATGAATCTGTGAAGTGTCCTTTTAGGAATTGTATGGTTACAACCAACATTATCTCTACTTTTAGTAGCCACATATCAAGGAAACATAAAGCGTATTCCCTTGAAGATTTTAGTCCATCTGTGACATCTCAGCAAGAAGTGCCAGGCAATTGTGAAACAGTCTTGTCATCTGAAGATGATCCTTCCACTGATGATCCAAATTGTGTAGACTTCGATCCTTTTGTGAATGAAACAGCTTATCCTGATCCAGTGGACTTTGAGAAACTTGAACACAAACTTGCCTCATTGCTGCTCTACTTGCAGACTATATTGCACATCACAAAAAGAGCAACTCAGGAAATATTGGATGGTTTTAGTGACTTGGTGTCATTCACAAGGCTTGCCGCAAAGGAATTGATCAATGATATTTTGAAGCGGTGTGATAACATTGATGATGCATTAGCTGAGGAGCTCTCGGAACAGGTAATTGAGGCTATACGTAACACGGATCCTTTACATGTCAGCACTGCAGAGAAAGGCAGCCTTTCAACAGAACATAGGCGAGTAACCTATTACAAAAAGCATTTTCAAGTCATCGACCCAGTTGAATATCTGTTTGACAGATTGCACAAAAATAGCTTTGTTTATGTGTCAGTGCAAAAGGTTCTTGAGGTATTGCTGAACAGGGAGGATGTATTAGAAAGATCTGTTTTCACTGAGGATGACTCTGGATTTTACGAGTCGACACGTAGTGGGCAATATTTTAAAGAGAATTCACTCTTTGGCTCTGAAGCGCATGCTATTTCAATTGCTCTTTACATAGATGATTTTGAACCCTGTAATCCCCTGGGGACATCAAAATCGGCCCACAAGATAACTGCTGTGTATTGGGTGTTGCTAAATTTACCAGCGAGATTTCGCTCCACACTTAACTCGATACAGCTTGCCCTGCTGGGTAATAACAACGATGTGAAGAGGTTTGGTTATGACAAGTTTCTCCATCCTCTGGTGAGAGATCTTTGCCATCTAGAACAGCAAGATGTGGTTGTCAAGCATTTCAATACTAATGTTAAGGGAACTGTGTATTGCGTATGTGCTGACAATCTCGGGGCTCATAGTCTTGCTGGCTTTCAAGAAAGCTTTGTGGTTGAACATCCCTGTAGGTTTTGCCTGGTCAGCAAACATGAAATACAGACCAAGGATGCCCGTTCTTTTCCACTAAGAACAATTGAAAACCACAATTCAATTATTGAAGAGCTGAAAGACCGTGTTGAACTTGGTCATAAGATGGGTGTGAAGACAGAGTGTGTCCTAGCAAAGCATTTGGCTTACTTTCACCCTGTCAAAGGGTTTCCTCCCGATCTATTGCATGATCTATTTGAGGGTATCGTGCGTTATGAATTGGCTGTTTGTTTGAACGAACTGATTAAGAAGGGATTTTTCACTTTTAAGGTTCTCAACAAGTGTATCAGGTCCTTCCCATATAAATACTCTGATAAGACCAACCAACCGAAAATCATCAAAAAGTCTAGCTTGGCCAAGAAAGACATAGGAGGGAATGGACATGATAACTGGGCTTTGCTTCGTCTCTTGCCATTAATGATCGGTCACTATGTGCCAGAGCAGGAGCCATCATGGGAGATCCTGATGGACCTGAAGGATATAGTTGAGCTGGTAGTCTCACCAAAGTTTTCATCAGCCTCTCTAGCCTGGTTAGAGAGAAAGATTGTTGATCACAGAAAGTTGATTCAGGAGACATTTCCAGATTTCAAATTCAAGCCTAAACATCATTATGTTGAGCACTATGCTCACCTTATTCAGTGCTTTGGCCCATTGGTGGAAGTGTGGACTATGAGATTCGAAGCCAAACATGGTTATTTCAAAGGCATTGTCAATGATGTTCACAATTTTAAAAACATTCTCCTGACCTTGGCAACAAAACACCAGTTGATGATGGCTCATTTTCTCAGCAGTCCAAGTCTCTTTCCACCAGCACTCTCTGTTCAGAAAGTAAAGAACATCAGCACATGTGCACTAGATGTGCACCAAAAGACTGCAATACAGAAAAAGTACCCTAACCGGCAGGTTGTTGGCCTTACCTCAGATGTACATCTGCATGGTATTCACTACAGCAAGGGGATGATTTTGTCTTCTGGAGAACTAGGTGGTTTACCAGAGTTTTTCAAAATTCTCAGTATACTTGTTAATGGAAACGCCGTGTCTTTCGTATGCAAAAGGTTGGCCTCATGGTATGTTGAACATTGTAGGGGTTATGAGATTTCTGAGATGGACACAACGGAAATACTTGAAGCAAAGGACCTTAATGATCACGATCTGCTAATTGCATATCCTGTACAAGGAAAGGCAATGATCTCTTTAAATAGATTTCTTCTTCATTGACTGTCAAACACAGCAGATCTAGTATTTATTATGATGTTCGAGTGTATTGTGAGGTTTTGAGTGTAAACTGTTGTATTGTGAAGAAGTGGCTTCGCTAATTGTTCTTTCCTTTTATTCACACAGAACATGTTGTTCCGTGTTATTTTGGGTCCTGATAACATCAGGAGACTCAATGTTCCTGAAGCCTTGAACTCAGTCAATGACTTGAAAGACATATTGCGCGAAAATCTCCAGCTGGAGCAAGATTTCGTTATCCAGTTTGAGGATCCAGAATTTGGGAATGAGCTCTGTAACCTTACAGACGTATCAGAGCTCCCACCTGAAAGAGCTGTTTTAAAAGTGATCAGCAAAGCACCTTCTGTTTCTGATGATGTTGCTTCCATGTCCTCATTGGACACTGCAAGTATGGGGTCCTCACAGTCAACAACCTCCAGTCAAAGTTCAAGTTTGCCCCTAAGAAGGCATGAAAATTCAGAGCAATGGCCCTTTCCCTTCCCTATTCCAACATTCTCTTACGACATAGAATTGAGACTTGCCAAAGCGAATGACATGTACAGAGAAAACAGCACACTACTAGATCCTCCAAGAGAGATGATCAGTGCTATGTCAACTGCCATAGTTAGTGCTATGTTTTCCTTCAAAGCATACCCATCAAAGAAGGAAGTGGAAGAAGTTGCTATAGAGTTGATAAAAAAGCACCCATGTTTGAAGGATCCAACTGTGGCTGGAACCTGTTATGATAGCTGGGCCATGAGACTCTACTACAAGATCGGAAATTACCGCAATAAACTAAAACAAGCAGGTTGCAGCGAAGTCATGGTCAACAAAAAGAGACCAGGCAAAGAATCAGGAAGGAATTGTTTGAAGAAGGCAAAGCGCTGTGAAATAAACTTTCTCCCCGACATTCCAGCTGGACAGTGCAACGAGTCTCTCTTAAAGGAAAAAGCTGCTTTACAGGAACAGATGAAGAAGAAAAATCACAACAATGCTTTAACACTAGAAGCGCCGCGCCGTTCTGACCTACTTATACCTAGAAGCGCAACGCCCCGGTCATTTGACCGCTTTGACGACCTACTAGAAGCGCCGTGCTGTTGTGAACTACTTAAAGCGCGGCGAGGCGGTCAAAAGACCGCTGAGTCCTTAGACTGGGAGGCTGCTACTTACACAAAATGATCGCTAGATGGCGCTTCGTGCACGAATCAAATCGTTTGGTCATAAATTCAGTTTGCACTATTATCATTCGTGTCAGACCGTCTTGTTGATAGTCTGTGGTTGTTTCATTATGACATACAGCACGTTCGAGTTATCTGTTAATTTAGTTGTGTTGATTTGTGTTGTTTGAGGTAAAAACTCTGGAAGAGTTCTTGAACAAACCTTAAGCAAACTTGACTTTCAACTAAAATGCTCTAAAAGTGAATGGGTAAAAGTCAATTCACTCCCCAAATTCACTTCTATTCATTTAATAGGTAGCCTATCTGTTTGCGCCGCCGAAAATGAACAGTCTGCCGACAATGAACAGTCTGGTTTCAATTACACAGTAGCCAGGATTTCAGGCCGCATTTTACAGGCTACCGTGGCTACTTTCTAAAACATTTTTTATTCATTTAGGGAGAAGCATCTTATGGGGTCTAGCTACATCGGAGGGAGGGAGATAGAGAGCTATGCTGAGCAGAAAGATATTCTCCGTTTTGTGAATGTGTATGATATGTTTGCGATGTCTGCTGAAAAAAGGCTATGGGCTTATTGTTTCTACAATTTAAGCTAACGTCTAGGCTACGTGACTTCGAGATCCAGCATTGAGATACACATTTTAACTGTACTGTAGAGGAGAATTGTAGCTCACTGGTTAGAGCTTCGGCCTCAAATCCAAAGGATTGCTGGTTCGATTCCCGACTTGTTCATGGCGGAAGTTATTTTAAGCAAAGCATCAATAAATATAGGCTATGTTCTGTTTTTTCTATTCACACAACTACACGCACGCTGGCGAATTCGAACATTCTGAAACGCGCATATGCGATGAAACATGATTGCGCATTCTTCCACGAGTTGCCTAAATAGCCATGCCTACAGCCTAGCCTATGCACAGAGAGAGGCGGTGGGGGTGGGGAGGCAGTTAATTGTCCTCGATGCGCGGTGATGTCTGTAGTAGCCTAGCCTAGACGAGAGTATGGGGGAGGGGGAATGATCGGTTTCAAATAGGCTATGTTGCAATGGATAGTGTGTTATGTATAGACCCCGAAGCCATTTGCTTTGAGAATAACGGCTGGCTGATGAAGTAGTTGGCTGGCTAGCTGGCCCAGCCAAAACCTAAATGAGGCTGCAGCCGCCAACGTTTTCATGACTGATCATGGCTTTAGTTGCCACTTCATGTCTGCAGATGTCTATATTGTACTAGATCTCAACACACAATGTTATTGTATTGTTTTGGACAACGTTCTGCACGTTTCACTTCAATGTAGACTGCATGCGTTGTGAACAGGAAAGGAAACGGTGGAAGTCGCATCACGGACTTCTCTTTTGTTCTGTAACCCCGCATTCACACTGTCTCCGTCCGTCAACGGATCACGGAGGTTGGATCTGCCGTATGTGTATTTGCATACACGTGATCTGATTGGCTGACGGATCCGTCGCTGCCTGAAAAGTTGAACATTTCTCAACTTTCTTGACGGAGGCAACGGAGCTGAAGCGACGGACGGACCCACAATGCATTTCGAGTCCGCCCCATGCAAAGTGAATGAGATCCGTTGACGGACGGAGACAGTGTGTACGCGGGGTAATAGCCTACCTCTATAATATCCTCTAGCCGCTATAGTATTTCTATAGCAATCTTGTAGTACTTCTGTAGTATGTCCCAATTTACTATAGTATTCCTATAAGATTCCTACAATATTTAGTCCCAAAATACTATAAGATTCCTATAGTACTTTTTCGTAAGCCTAATAACCTATCGCGTTCAATGTTGTAAATCCGTCTGTTCCAGAATATTTGGTTCATATTAGGGATGCAACGGTTTTCAATAATTTATTGAACCGTTCGGTTTGGCCTGTTCGGTTCAATAGACTCACCTAAACCGCAATATTTCGGTATACGCGACATTAAACTTTTTATTTAATACAAGGTTATTGCGCGCGCGTAGCCTGGGAGCGATAGAGAGGAGTGCTTAGGACCCGGGGGATGCGTTTTCTCTGACTGTTCAGCTTGCCTCTCGTCAACCTTGCAACAACCAATCAGAATTTTACTGAATTTCCCAAGAGCCAATAAGCGCGTTGAAATGCAAATGAAGGAGTCATGTGAGAAGAAACAAACTTTACCGCCGGCTGCATGATCATGGCGACATTTGAAGTAGCCCACGAACAAGGCAAAAAGACCGTCAGTAAACAAAGCACAGTGTGCATTGCAAGCACTGCTTCACAACGATCACCTAATAAAGGTAACACATCCAACATGTCGGCCCACTTGCGCCTTCATCACCCGGCTGTAACCTTAAGTGGAGCAGCACGGAGAGTTAGTTTGCCACCGAAAACCCAACCATCCATTGCTGCAGCCTTTCGACAACAATATTCCTATAATTCCCAAAGACATAACGAATACGACGGCGTATTAGGGCCACGTATATATACTTTGTAAAGACGCAAATTTGCCACTTTAGAAGGTCGAAAATTTGCCACATTATAAAGTCTGTGTTTAACAGTGTAACCGGTGGTTTCTGCCCTGCGTTGATTGCTCGCTAGAGTAGCCTAAGAAAGCGTGACGCCGACACAGCTGAGTGTATTCTCTTTTTGATAGTTTACTGGAAAATATTGTAGGGATGGGAGGTTATGAGATGGGGAGGCTGACATGTCATTCCAAACTCGGGTCATTTATTTTCCTGACGTTGTACATGCTAGGCTACGGGCAGCGGGAAGTGTCCACTCGAAAAACAATAAACTCACTGCTAAATCAGTCAATCGCTCGTCCACTCGTCAATCACACAACTCTCTCGCACACACACGACAGGAGACACAGGGGAAACAGACACTTTGTGAAGTGGCAAATTTGCCACTTTCTTCTCGGAATATTGCCCCCCCTGACAACAGGTTGCAATAATGTTCATTTCATTGTTCTAATATTTTTAATGCTGCACTGCACTTTTGTCTATGTTTACATTTTTTACGTTCATAAAAGAGGACAGGGCAGGCACTCCCAAATCAAATATCCATTTGAAACTACACATAATACTACCTCACCAATTATTTTGAGATTTTCAGAATTGTTCACTACTTTTTTGAGGGTGTATAACAGTTAAGTATTTTCTTTAAATGTGTGAAGAACAGTGAGTTTATTAAATAAATAACTACACATTACTTTATGCTGCACTGCACTATGGATAACATTGCCTGTTTATGACAGAAGGCAATGATGGTGTTCTTTTCTTTTAATACATTTTTGTGATTCTGCTTCATCTGTGTCAGGCTATGCATTTAATAATTTCTCTGCAAGTGTAAGTAGAAGCACATTGTTGATTTGAAATAGAAAAGGCAAATATAGCCTCCTGTATGCTAGAGCCAAGATAATATTGATATATTGAAACCGAACCGTTACCGTGGCCCAAAAACCGTGATACAAACCGAACCGTGGCAAAACTGTACCGTTGCATCCCTAGTTCATATCATCAATCTTTGGTTTTGGTGTTTGTGCAACCTGGCCCTGGAGATTTAACAAAAGTCTGACTAGCCCTACGTAGGAATTAGGAAAGTATGTAAGGCGAGATCAAGATTAGGCTACGTTGCTTGCTTCTTTCCCCCATGTCAACTCACTGTGAGTTCTATATCGTAGCAACGAGCACAATACTGATGTGGTGTGTCCAGTGGGAAAATCTCACGTAGCCTAGCCTAATTTCTAGGCTCGTTTATTTTTCGTGTGTCTCTATGATATAATTATTTTTAGATGCAAAAAGTCTAACTGGCTTAGTCAAAGTTTGTCAGATGGCGGCTCAATTTGGCTAGTATTGTGATTCATCCGTTTATTTCAGATAGTTTGTTATGAAAAACCATTTAGCCTACAAAAAATAATTGTTCGTCGACATTGAAAAACAGTCTGCGAATTCAGTCTATATAAGCTACATTTTCAGCTCGTGCCAAGTTGCGAACCCGGGTCTCCTGCATAGTAGTCGAGAGATTTAACGTTGCGCCACTGAATGGATGCATCGCATTCCTTTGGAAATATAGTTCTTTGTCCAGCAAATAGGCTATGTAAGAAAATGCTTATTAGTCTGAGCTTTAGAAGATAGCCTACAAATAGAAGATAAGATACAACTATTAATGTACGTAGGCATACGCGCCCAGCTACGTACATAGATAGGCTTCGACGAATTTCAGCTGAAAATATTTTTTACACACGTAGGCCTGCCTAATAGAACAACGTCGCAGAACAACGTTTTCAAAACAAACTCGCATTTTACCACTGTAAATCGCCTCCATAGACTATGCCATGTAAATGAAAAATAGTTATTAAAATAAATCACATATATAATACATATTGCACATATATAAACTATATGTTTTATGGTAAAATATTATTCTCATGCCCGACTGACAGGAAACCCTTGCGACATCTGCTGTGAGAAAAGAGAATAGCAGCCTGGACAAACATGGCCGAACGCGAGACAACATAGTGTTGTCACATAAGTGAGCGCAAAATAGCTCTAAACTAGCTTGTACCGGTGTGCTTTTGGTCATGTAAAAATCCTGGGTGACAAAACACGCATATTTAGGAAAAGTCGTGAACGTAGGGTCCTGGAATTGAATCGAGTGAAAAGATTTTTTTTTTTTTTGTAATCACTGCGGTCAAATGACCGCAGCCCGGCCGTTCTAGGTATATCTAGGTCAAACCTACACGGCGCTTCTAGTAATACGCGTCAGCGGTCAAATGACCGGTGCTTGGCGCTTCTAGTGTTAATCAGTACAAAAATGGAATTGACTTTCTCATTGAGAAGGAAGGAAATTGTAGATGAAGAACCCATGATAGCTGATGTTCTGACACAATGGCCAGCGTTGTTTCTGGAAGAACAGGTATGTGCCTAAATCTTCAAGGTTCATTCTGATGTACTGAATCCTCGTCATTGAATGCCCTAATAAATGCTGATTGTGTTCCTTAGGTTTGCTTAGAGTTTCACAGGATTACTGGCGTTCCACTCAAGGAGACATTTTTCTCATCCCTGGATGAGTATGCACCAAAGATCATCAAAATGTTCAGGTCGCGAAGTGGATCCTTCGGCGAGGATTTGAAGAGTCTTTTGGACAAACTGGACAATCAAGTAAATTACTTTTTGATCTGTTCTTCTCTTTGCATATTAGTGCTCACTTGTGCCTCTTTTGTAAGTTCTTGAAAAGGCAGAACTTGAAAGTCTTTTATGATTCTGGTACAGTTATACATCTCATTTTTGAAGGTAGGGTTGTGGTTATTGCTGTAATCATTTGCATTTACATCACCACAACACTTCATCCCTTCAACACTTCACAACACTGATCTTTCCTTTTCAAATTCATTTAAGTGATATGCTGTAGCATATTTGTGTGTTGATGTAAAAATATTACTGCATGTGTTTATGTTTGGATATTTGTTTCCTACTGCTGTCTTTCAGACAACCAATGTGGTTGCGCATAGGAAGACAACTGTTCTACGAGGCCTGCCTTTCTTTTTGAGAGAGAATCCTGATTCTTTCTTCAAGTCTTGCCTGGTAAGGAACACTATTCTAGCTGCATTGCAATCAATTTAAGAGTCATTGCACGAGAAAACCAGGCAAAACCAACAGGAGGTAGGAAGATGGGGGTCGGCCAAATCGGCTCATACTTTGTATATGTGATAAGTATGTGGAACTATGAACAGCCATATACTTAAAACCCTCAAACTCTTTTTTGTTGTGGAGTTCTGGGGCCCCTCTCAGAGAACCTCAAAAATCCAACAATTCATGGCTGAAAATGACTGAAATTGCCATTTCTACCCTGATTATCCTGATAAAGATATGAACATGAGCTTTATGTTTCCATAGAGCTTAGGTAGAATAGTTTTAAAGACCAAAAGGTGCACTAGGGGGTTATCTGCACCACTGAAAGCAGAATTTTCATCCCTCTAAAATTGGTCATTTTTAGGAGGCATTATCTCACATTCGCAGTGGCTTTGGTGGATGGTTTTACTGTTGCTGGACAGAGGAACATCTTCTGATTCAAAAACAATTTTCGTCTAATTGGGCCACACATAATGTGCGCCGTGCCAGTTTCGTCGCCAGTTTCGCCGTTACAATGTATCACCCTCACTGCCCTATCGCATATCTGACCATCCATTGTTATAATGTTACAAAATGCGCGATCTTCTCCAATCATGTAGCCTACGGTTATAAGTAAAGTGACATGATAGGCATGTAGGCCTATTAAAGATATTTCTGTTAAATACGTTTTATTTTCAGTTGTCAAAAGTGGTGGGGACAAAATCTGTGATAAAGTGCTGGGTAAGCTACCCAGCGTCGCCGGTTAAAATGAACATGCCTCCGTTTTAAAATAGCCTATAGGCCTACACATTTCTAAGTATTCCTAACATAAATGTAGTAGCCTAAATGTCCATCTTGTCCATCTCTTTCGTCTTCGCCTTGACAATAATAGCCTATTCACGGAAATGCGGTCTTGTAACCGTAATGAATTAATGAATTAATCTAAGGTTGCCTATATCGAGTCTTTCAGGTTGAATTGAAGGCTTCTAAAACCATTTTTATTAATTTCAACAATGGTTTATTGAAACGTCGTTTGATTATAATTTCGCCAGTCATCACCTTCATTTTAATGATTAAATGAGACGGATTAAATGAGACGGATATGCGGAGCATTTCTCTCCCTCTCCATTGACCAAAACGTTGCTCTGGCATCTCTGCTGGACTGACTGAGTTATAGGCTACGTCGAGTGAGAGAGCCAGCTGTGAGGTACGCTGTAAAACATTCGAAAACTCTGAAACTGCAATCTGACATGCCGAGCGTGATGTCTCTTTTCTCCGCTTGTCACCAGCGCGGTGTCTTCGGGTTTTTCCGTGTTTTCCGGTATGAGCCGAACCTTCATTTTATTAAGGCGGTCTTATGTTGCCCCCTTGCGGTTGCAGTTTTAATTAAAGTCCCGATGCTTCGGGAGTCCCGATGTGCGGGAAAGAAAGGAGCATTCTCAACCCGTACCATCTGTACAAAAGGTATAGTACACTACACACTTTACCCAAATGTTACTCTCCAATCAGATTGAGCAATATTTATCTTCTCAGACTTTTGGCATATTTGTACATTATAGTTCCTGGTCTAATGCAGGGTCTGGTGGATAGCAAGGAAATGGCCCTCATGCTGATTGACTGCTAACTATAGATGTAGGGCTCTTAACACCTCTCCCCCACTTTCTCAACTTTACCTGGCCCTAGTCACACCTCTCCCCTCAGATAACTACCCACATCTAATTTCCATTTGAATGTTCTCACCTGAACTATTCACACTGATGCTTTACAATGTACTCATGAATACTTTTTTAATTGTAGTTATTTCAAGCAATGCATCTGCAAAACATCAGCTACTCAGCATTCCGTAGGCATGCAAGTAGTTATCTGGAAACAGCTGTGATTCACAAATGGCAACAGGATCAAGAGGCAGAATTGCAGTTCCTGAGTCAGAGGAAAGTCAAGATTGGAGGGGACATGCGAGCCGATTCACCGGGTCAGTAAGCTTCCTTTATCCTATAGCGATACATATTTCTTGTGACGGACAATGTTGTTACACAGAAAATGTCTCACTAATTGACAAAAAGATGAAAAAGTAATATGACCTAGTTCTAATGACACCATTTTGTATTGGCAGGCCACTGTGCAAAATACGGCAGTTACAGTTTGATGAATTTGGAGAACAACAGCATCATTGACATTCAGCTAGTCCAGGTGAGGGATTCACAGATGTAAGATACATATTTATCAATGTTACAGTGCACAGTTTCAGTGTGTCTCTTTTCTTTCACTCTCACAGACGAATACCAGTCTACTGTAACTGTACACACACACATCAAAACTTGACTTTCACCAACTCCTACAACTTGTACTGTATGCCCTTTGTGTTTTGTTTACAGAGCAATGAGGTTTGAGGGAGCCACAACATGGAGAAAGAGGGACTCAAAAGGAGCCTACATCTTTTGGAGTCCAAGGGTGTGGCTCTCGATTACATTGTGACAGACCGCCATCCCCAGATTCAGAAATATCTCCGTGAGCAAAAAATTACTCACTACTATGATGTCTGGCATTTGGAAAAGGGTTAGTGTCTTACTTTGGTTCAACATAGAATTTCAACATTGCATTGCAATAACAATATCCCAATATGATTGAATGTTTAGATGCACATGCATCACATCTTTTTATCACAGTAAGTCAACCCCTTTTGTGATCACCAGGTCTATCTAAGAAACTGGGAAAAGTGGCTAAAGAGAAGGACTGTGAGGTGGTCAAAAAGTGGCAGTGTGGAATCAGCAACCACGTGTATTGGTGTGCGACATCCTCGTCCTCGGGGCCAGAGAAAGTCGCCAAATGGACATCTGTGTTGAACCATATTCAGGATAAACATAGCCACGACAACCCTCTCTTCCCAAAATGCCAACATCCAATCCGCCGAAGCAGAGATCGCAAAAAGTGGCTTCAACCAGGTGTGTAGTGGTCTATTGTATCTCAATGTTTTGTGACAACATAAGTTTTTACTCCTTACTTACTTTATGCTTCATGTCTCTAGGTTCCAAAGCCCTCTACAAAGTGGAGAAGATCCTCACAAGTAAGAGGGTCCTCGGTGATGTAGAGGCTAAGCTCCCGGTACCAGACCTCAACACTGGAGGCATTCCACAGTGTGATTTTGCGCTTCACACCAAAAAATGTGGTCTTCCCTTTCATTGTGATGTTGTGCAGGTCAGGGATGCAAACAGCTCGCTTTTCGGCGCCTCCCGCTTTTTTCACGTCGCTTTGTGGGACTTGTGTGAATCATGCAAATCCGAAGAGTTTTTTTTAGAGGGGGGGGGGGTCTGTAGATAATTGAGATGCAGTAAATGATGAAGAAAACAATTTTCTACTTCGAAGTTGTCCATTGAATTGCATGTGACAAGGGGAACCATCTAATGACATCAAAGAATTCACTGAGGGCAGCGACGGAGAAAGGTAGAAGGCTACTTTGCCTATGGATAACCAGATTACGCACCTTTACGCATGTCCTCCGCTTTCCATGTGGATAAAGTTAAGTTCGTCATGCACACCACTGGATGGGTTATAAAAGCTGACTCTGCTGATATCATCAATAATAAAATCAGGATTAAGATCAGATCAAACAGCTCTGTGTCTACCGTAACATGTCCAAAAATAGACTTTGTCTTTTAAGTGTCGGGAGGCGCACATCTGTCTACTGTGGAGCATAACCTAGAATTGTTTTTTAGACTATGCCTACTTAGCCTATTATGGGAAGACAATTACGTGAGTGAGGCTTAATTTGTCATGTTATGTTGTTTAGTAGTTGTATTGGAAATCATGGCCTTATTGTAGTAGTTCAGGGGTGCCCAAATACTTTCCCATCAAGGGCCAAAAATGAATCGGGGAGGAGAGTCGCGGGCCAAAAGTAAATGTTCAAGTCGTGGACCATTAGAATGAAATGTATTGCATATTTATGCAAAATTAACATTCTATAAAAAAGTAGCCTAGACTATTGTTTTAAGAAATGGGCCTAGGCCTACAGTCTTTACCGTGATGGTCTTTGCACTGTGTGCTTGTACTCTTTACTGTGATTGTTTGCACTGTGTACTTGTATTAATGCAAATGCAATGTGTACAACATTAATACACATAATCCAGATATTACATTTAAAACAAATAGATTTGATTGAGAAATGACAATTGGACTATTCAGATTAGCTAGCTTCAGGGGTGCCTGCAGGTGAGAATATCTCTCCCTAGGAAGAATTTCCCCTGTGTAGCCTAAACAAGTTGGCCTAAGTCTGCAGTGTCCCATTAACTGCATGACAGCAGTCTTTTTACAATGTTATGTAAAAAAAAACACGTTATCAAAATCAACTTCTGAACTAATCAACAACGCAGACATATACGCACGCACGCACACCTTTTGTTTGAGCGGGTGAGAGAATAACAGCGCACACACGCAGAGTTGCAGGCTGGGCTACTTGTTGTTTTGCTTTACTTTCAGTGGTTGCTCATTATTAGCACACAATGTTGAGCTATTCACTAGCTGAGACTTCAAGGATCATTGATAGATATTTTCTTTATAAAGAACGAAAACGGAAAGGATCGGAGGCAGCAAACTTAGATGAGTTATTTCATATGGGCAAGGTGGGCCAAATTGGTGTGCTTGTCAAAACGCTAGCATTACAGCTTGATAATGTTAAAGCTCACGAGCTGTTTAAAGCCAGACACACCGGTAGACTAGATCTAGGTTGATAAGTGTGCGTACCATGACATTAATTCCTGCCTGCGGTACGTCCCGAGCTTCTCCTCAGCCTTCCTCACTCTTGTCGTCAACATATCCACGTCCACGAATATGGATATGCGCTGACAGGAGCTCAATAGCGCCCCCCTACCGCCCCATCTAAAACAATGTTAAACGGTGGCTAGATAGTGAACTGTTTTTGATTTTTTTTTAGTCGATAAAACGTTGAGACAGAATGAAAGTCTGACAAGAGCGCGGGCCAAAAAAAATCGGTCGCGGGCCGGGCCCCAATTTGGGCAGCCCTGTAGTAGTTGTTAATTTATGTCAACATCGTTTGAATTGTAGCAATGTAGCTAATCGCGATTAGCATAATTTTGGTTTAGCCCTTATCATTTTTTGCATTTAGATTACCAACCAACTATATCCTCTTTTTTTATTGGCCTACTATGTTTGGATTAGATGTAGCTGGCAGTGCAGCAACCTGCCTTGACAAAAAAAAAACTTGTAGGAGTGTATATGGGACTTGCATAAAGAATAGCTATAGTATAGAATAGAACACAATAAAGCAATGTTGAGAAGATCTAGTCTTATAGAGGAGCTGGTTGGACATTAGCTTATATAAAAAATAGTATTCCCATCATTTGTTTGTACTTGGCAGTCATTGTTTTGTCTATATTATTAGTGGTGTGCCAATATTTCACTGAAACATTAGAATGTGTAGGCATGGGCTAATAGGCTATGTAGGCCTAAACAGCAAGTTTAGGGGGATTTTGCAATTTGCAAAAATCATTTTGGACAAAACAAAAAAAGGTTGCACTGGGTGTTCTTTCAAGATTTCAGTGCCCAAACATTACTAGAATGGCTTTTTTTTCGGCATACACTGCATGCTCAAGGTGCAATAGTTTGCCAAGATGATGATGATGGTACAGCAACTTTGACTCAGAGTAAAGGTACTGAACATCATGACCCCCCTACATTCACCGTAGTGACCATATAGGCCTTCCTCCAAGATGCTCGATACCCATAATGCACCACCCCACGGCCACCGGCGCCACACTGCGCACCTAAGCACCCAACCCCCCCCCCCCCCCCTCCCGCTCCCGCTCCCGCTCCGAGGCTCTCTCTTTTTTGACCACATGTGTGTTTGCATCCCTGGCAGGTATGTTAAGTCACATCTACATTTACCACCATGTGAAAAGTAACGTCACTGTGATTTAACAAGGAATGGCTACAATTGAGAAAATGTAATCTTCTGCACTGATCAGTTACTATGAAAGGTGATGTTGGTTTGGATGTGACCAATATTGGTAGGATAGTGATTTGTTATTACAGCCTATTTTGTTTTTCAGACTATATCTGCCAGCAATGCACTTCAATGAAAACGCTGGTCGCACTCAGGCAAGGACAACCTCAGGGAAACTGAGGTACAAATTACATTTCACAAAAGCCAAAAAGGGAGGACATGCTGTGAAGCCAGTAAAATCACCACCAACATACTGTAAGTAACTCAAACACAAACTATTTATTGCTATGAACAAACATTTACCAATTTAGAGGCGACATTATACATATTAATATACATATTTACATTGTCCTTCAGGCTACGTCCACAACCTGATGGCTAAGGATTCTCTCTTCGGGTTTAACTGGGTAACCTATTCCTACGCACCTGTCCCCACAAAAGAGGTGTGTAAAAGCGTTTTGTAAACCATCTATAGTATAACCATTTATATCACCATTGATATACTTATTAATACCAACCATCATGACTTACAGTAATACTAACACACTCTATTTCTCTTCCCTTTCCCCTATACCTCACCTGTGAGGTAAACCATTACCAGCCATCAACCATCTCTGTGCCTGTCCCTCATCACACCTGAAGTCACATCCCTCTGAGTGCCCTACCATCGCCATTGTCTTCCCCATCCCTATGACTGCCCTACCATCGCCTGCTGTGGTTCTCTGCCCGAATCTTTGGCCCACGCATCCCAGCAACCCATCACTTTCCGAAATAACTAATGGATTACTAATGGACAATTTATTCCCTACACTGGACTATTTGAACTTTCATTGTCATTGTAACTTTCAAACTACAAATGACTGTACTGTAACTGACCCAAGGCAGATGGGTTGGGCCCTTGAGTCGTGGATCTGTCTGAGGTTTCTTCCTATATGTATCTCCAATTCTAGGGAGTTTTTCCTTGCCCCTGTTACTCATGGGCTCTCTTTGAATGTCTAACACTCTGTAAAGCGCCATGAGACATGTGTAATGTATTGGCGCTCTATAAGCGACATTAAATTGAAATTGAATTGAAATTAAGGTGTTTGAGGAAGTAGTCCCCAACCCCGAGCCTTACTTGGAGGAGCTCCAAAAAATCCCTGTGCCTGATGATCTGTCCTCAGCCTTCGATCACCCTCCACTGACTGAAGCTGTGGCTGCGTACAGGTTACGCTTCAGGCAAGGGCCGCCCTAAAGCCAACATATTGGCCCTCTGTGTCCGGGAACTCTCGGCGGATCCGTAAGACCACACAAGCCGGAATCACCACTCTAACCTTTCTCCCTAGATAGCCCCAGCACCAGCTCACGAAAGATCTGTAGGCCAGATGTCTGCATTGCCTGGCAGAAAGAGCAGAGCACATTGTAAGTTATGTATATAGTTTGGATTTTATATTATGTGTTACTGTGTGTAAAAGTTACTGTGTGTAAAAAAATAAAGTTATTTGATTAAAGGTATACTATGCAACGTTTTTCAGTTAATCAAATCGTTCCATACTGTTATAAATGATTAAATGAGTCATTACTGGTCGAACGGTGTCTTTTTTGGCCGCTCTAGTGGTCTGTAGCGGTAAAACCACACTTGCAACTTCAGGAAACACCGGGCACGCACCCATGCTCTACTCCAGGAAGTGTCATGTAAAGTCTCATGAAAAGGCACGGCAGACTGACCGATTGAAGAGTTTTGTCAAATATACACGCTAAAGCTGTAGGGGAAGCTCTGCAGAGAAATATGCAAGAATAAAACGAGCGAAAATGAAAAGTGAAAGCGAAACTGGCGATGAAATCGCCAATCCTGCATAGTATACCTTTAAAAAGGACCTGTTTTGTAGCCTGACGAGCCAGACCCACATCAAGATGTAGGGTCTGGACACTCACCGTAGACAGGGCTCAATCGGAGGGGTGGGATAAACAGTTGTCTTTCAAATTCCCTCCCCGAAATAGGATAACGCTAAACGAATCATCTTCTTGTTTTCAAGTAGCAGGATGCGTAACCTTCCCTCTCCACGCAATAGGATAACGCTAAACGAATCATCTTCTTGTTTTCAAATAACAGGATGCATTACCGTCGCAACTTCTGGTCGCATGTCAGTCACCATTATGTTAAGCCCTGTGATTGGGCCGCTGGTGCTGGGGGTTCTCAGCTTCCTGGCTCAATGGATCGTGCCTAGACTGCCCCGCCAGCCAAATTACATTTGCTGCCGCTAGGGGCGTCTAGATTTCTAGGCTACCTGTTTTGTATATTGGCATTAGGAGCACACCACCCCCTCCCCCTTTAGGCTAAAGATGGTTTATCTTACCTTTCATATCCTCTGTCTCGCAGGGGGCCATAGTCAGCTCTATATATGTTGAGTGCATTTTGAAGGGAGTATATGTTAAGGCAGACTGGTTCTAATCCTGGGTGAAGGGTCATACAGGCAACGGGGGTATCGGAATCGTTCATTCTTCTGACCACCTGAGCGATCACAAGTGAATGTAAACAACATTAGCAACCTTACCAACACACTTTATTCAACCAAAGCCATACCATAATTCTCATTACCGGAGAGGTCTCCTTGCAGCACACATGTTTATGTGTGGCACACGTGAATATAAACAATATGAATAACCTTTGTCAACAAACTTCCATCAACCAAAGTTATGCTAGTTCTCATTACCGGGGGAGTCTCCTTGCAGCACACATTCTCTGCTTCTGTGGGCATTGTGGCGCAATTCCCGCAAGTGCACCTAGCAGAATATAGGTAGGTAAGTGATTTTGTTTAGATCATTGTTATGATCAAATGGTCTTTGACTGTTGGTATCCAGGAATTCTCGCCGTAACTACCATAGGATTAGCAAGCAACGTCAGTAGATAAATTGCTTTAGCAGGGTGCTAACCCTTTGTTGTGAAGTAAAATATCTACCTGGAAGGTTGCAAAGACTGTCGACAGTGTAAAGAAACAAGTCTATGTTTCAGAACGTTTCCAACTGTTTATTATAACTTG
Organism: Sardina pilchardus; assembly: GCF_963854185.1. Lineage (NCBI taxonomy): Eukaryota > Metazoa > Chordata > Actinopteri > Clupeiformes > Clupeidae > Sardina > Sardina pilchardus. The sequence continues at coordinate 32,247,818 of NC_085008.1, forward strand.
AAAGCATGATGACGATCGCCACAAACGTCCACCTCTTTTAGAAGAACATTTAAGTTGACATAAAACATTACCATTCTGAAACGTTCATCGACAAACGATCAGGAAGCGGTTCTTGTGCTACCTCTTCTTCTTCCGGATTCAGGATCATAAATATAAGGCTGTATCTCCGAAGACATGTTGTGCCACAGAAGAGCCTCGATTCTCGACTAGCTGCTAGTCTCGCAATGTAAATCGGAGCAGTAGAATCCCCAGTGATGAACTGGAGGCAGCGTCACATTGTAAGAGGCGAAATCCTGTCGTTCATCACTTCCCACCTCCAACAGTACACTAAAACAGCATGAAACAGACGCAGCAAAGCATTTTTTCCTCTAAAACCGGCTCTCAGGGCATTCATTAGTACTACAGATCACCGCAAAACTAACGAAAAAACGATGAGATGGGACCTTTAAGGCCAGACTGACGTCACTGTTTCATCATCTGAAACACTGCCATACACTTCACACACATACACACCTTGTCAACACACAGCCTATCCCTTAGCACATCACACACACACACACCTTCTCAACACACAGGTGCCTATCCCTTACATAGCACCTCACACACACATTATCCCTCACACACCACAAACCATTCAATCAGAGCTATTGATGTCACAACAGCCATCCAAACAGAATCATCCCTATCATATCAACCATCCAATTATCGCCCCAATCATATCAGCTATCCAGTTGAAATCATACCTTTAGCCTCAACCATAATTGTCACTTCTCATATACAGTATGTTTTTGTATGTGTGTGTGTGAGTGTGACTGTGTGCACGTGACTGTGTGTGTGTTTGTATAAATGTGTGTGTGTGTGTGTGTGCGTGCGCGCGCGCGTCTGTGAGGCTGTGAGAATAAATCTCACCGCAGCTGAACTGCCGCCCTGACAGATTTATGGAGCCAATCAATAGTGTGGCCGGGCCTTCGTTTGTTGTGTTCATTTTTAGCTTATTGATATTTGTACTGTAAAAACAGGCTGCGCCACACGCCCCTGCACCCCTTCAGCCCTGCCTGACATTTCTGCTTAATTATGGACCACTTGCCTCCACACTGGTTTTCCCTTCTTGATGCACACTGCGGGAGGGAGTGTGAAAGTGTGTGTGTGTGTGTGTGTGTTTATATGTGTGTGTGTGTGTGTGTGTGTGTGTGTGTGTGTGTTTGTGTGTGTGTGTGCGCGCGCACATGTGATTAGAGGGTAAATTGGGGGTGGGGTATGGGAAGGGGTGTGTGTGTGGGGCTTCGGGTGAAGTCACAGTAGTGGTTAATTAATCAGTGCTAACTCCAAAACAGACACAGCGTCTGCGCTAACACCAAATCAACTCCAGAACAGTAACAGAATCAACGGCAACACAACATCAGCATCGGAAGACCATTGTGAACTCCAAAACAGACACAGCATCTGCGCTAACAACAAAACAGACACAGCATCTTTGCTAACACAAAATCAACATCACATGAGCATCGCTAATTGTAAAAAATTATCTGCGCTAATTCCAAAACAGACACATTATTTGCGTCAATTCCAAAGCAGCACAAGCACTGCAAGATGAACACTTAAAGTATCACAATATTAGGGCTAACTCAAGGACCGATACAGCAAGAACAAAACCTCATTGATCCCTTGTGCTTCCTCTGATTGTCTCTCTCCTGGGCCTGTGATTGGCTCTCCCCTGGGCCTCTGATTGGCTCTCTCCTGGGCCTCTGATTTGCTCTCTCGATTGGTACTCTGTGTTGACTCTGATTGGTTGTCTTGTGAGCTTCTGATTAGCTCTCCATGGCCTCTGACCATGGAGGTATTATAAGAACTGGAGAAAGTGAACAAGTCCCGCTCAGGGGGTCAGGATTTGGAGGGTTAGCTTCAGCCAGTTAGCATGTCATTTGGCCGCCGACATCTTTGAAAAAATGGCGTTCCGTGGTTGTACCATATCCGGCACCAGCGCATGCACGAGACAGCTCATTCACGAGCTGTCTCAGCTCATGCACGAGTTTCGATTTCGGCACGAGCGTCCTCGCGCGTCCATGTTGATAACGCATTCTAGAAGACATTAAAAAATGACTGACGATTAGGATTAAGTTACCGATACTTGATGCCTGTGGATTATCATTATACCAGGCTTTGTGAATAAAAGAAAAAAGCAAATGTCGTTCTAATAGGTTACTATTATTTGCATTAGACTATGTATGCGTTGGCTAGGTATGATAAGACATTCTAGGAAATGCGAAGAAATTCTCTAACTAAACCCAATTATTAACCTACTCGCTGTCGTGTAGGCTAGGCTATGAAAACTATTTTAAAACGCTCAGCTGCAGACCTGTAGCCTAGTTCATAACAAGGCAGCGTTGGGGGTCACAGCCTACAGTAGATAACGGCAAAAGTTTCCGACAGTGACCGCAGACTTAAAATACATGCTGCTCGAAACATAACACATGGATGCGCGCTTCTACCGGTAAGCCTATAATATGCGTTGGCTTCATTTCGTCTGTCTACAAATGTAGGTTTAAACTGCAAATTCACACTGGGTGCAGCACAAATAGCATATCTGGTATCCACACGTTTCTTACATCCCATGTCTACTTATTAAGAGTCATTTCCGTCGGGTAGACAGCCTATTGCGCACATAACGGCTACAGTCAGTTCAAAGCATTTACTGTGGGGATCATATTTATGTGTATGCTAACTGAATTCTTGCTCAATATTGACTCGCCATGTTTATTATATCATGACATATCAATATCACATTATAGGATTACGAGACAAGGGGCAAACTTCTCCACCACCATCCCAACTCAAATAATTAAATACATTTGCGCCTGTAACGATAGGAGCGCGTTCACGAACACCTTCTCTCACTCTCCAATCTTCATCAACGATGTACCTATGTTGTCTCGTTGTAACGTGGAACCTAATTGGCTCATTCTAGCTGGTGACGGAAATGGACACCCATGGAACGCCATTTTCTCAAAGATGGCTGCGGCCAATTTCAAACTTTTTTGGCTGAAGTAGCTAGCCTAGCATCGGCCATTGAAATGAATGGGGGCGGGACTTAGTCCCTCTCTCCAGTTCTTATAATACCTCCATGGTCCCGCTCCCATTCATTTCAATGGGAATGCTAGGCTAGTGAAAATTGCCAAAATTGAACGATTTTTTCAGGCTTCAACATGGCGTTTCAAGGGGCTTGTCTCCGGTGCCGTTTTACTTAGCCAATGAAGTGCCAGGTTACTGATTGACGTAAGGTACAGAGGGAGAGCTCGTGCATGAGCTGAGAGTGGAACAGCCACCAATCCACATGAGGAAAACGCAGGGAAAAAGGCACTGGACATGATGTATTTCTGGAAAATGGCGACGAGGAAGTGCCTTGCTAATGGGCAAAGCTAATCAGTCAAATCCTGACCTCCTGCCTCTGACAGATCCTCTGTGCTACCCACAGGTGTGTGTAGCCTACAGTCCAGTGTGTGATTAGAGGGTAATGTTAATGTGTGTGTGCGCGGGTAATGTGTGTGGGTGTGTCCTGTAGGCTGTCAAGCTGACTTTTTTTTGAGGCGACGGCTACCCAAACAACCACCAGGTGGTAGAAAGTTTCAAGCCGCATTTCAACTGCATTTAATGATTAATGTAAGAGAAGGGGCTACAAGACCGCATATCCGTCAATACAGTTGTCTCCTTTAATCTCATTTAATCATTAAAATGAAGGTGATGACTGGTGAAATTAATCTAAAGATGTTTTTAAAAAAACATTGTTGAAATTAATGAAAATGGTTTTTAAGAAAATAGCCTACAGTACCTAGGCCTATCAGAAGGAAATAGCCTTCAGTTCAACCTGAAAGACTCGATAGGCAACCTTTAGATTAATTCATGTTATGATTAATGTAAGAGACATGGTTACAAGACCGCATTTCTGCGAATAGGCTAGCCCTCAGTTCAAGGCGAAAACAAAAGAGATGGACAAGATGGACATTAGGCTACATTTTGTATGCAACTTAGAAATGTTATTTATAAGCTATTTTAAAACGGAGGCATGTGTTCTGTGATTAGGAGCCTGACCCGCCGTTCGGGTTTGGGCAGATAATCTAAGATCTAAAATTAGTGGGTGGCTAGTTCTAATTCACTACCCAAATTCACTTCCATTCATTTAATAGGTATATGTTCGCGCAGCCGAAAATGACCATGGGCCTGGAACAAAGACGAAGCCTAACCTAGTCTGGTTTCAGTGACATAGTAGGCAAGATAGTAGCCATATTTTACAGGCTACCGCGGCTACTTTCTAAAACAATTTTCATTCATTCATACCTTGGGAGGGAGAAGCATCTTGTACCTCGGGGGGAGGGAGATAGAGATTGCAATAGGCTATGCTGAGCAGGCATAGGTTCAAGAAGTAATTAAAAATGATGAGTGAAAGATGTTCTCAGTTTTGCGAATTTTGTATGTTTGCGATGTCTGCTGAAAAGAGCTATATTTTCTCTACATTTTAAATATGTACAACAAAACAACACTTTTTAAAAAAAAATATGTACGACAAAATAAAACGTGGTGCATTTCTAAGCAGGTAAGAGGGATAACTATATTGTGTGGCGCAGTAATATCCTCACTCTTGCATTTCAGTTTCACTTTGGAGTGAGGATATTACTGCGCAGAGTCTAAGTGCTCCCAATATTATTCCGCCACACAATATAGTTATCTCTTTTACCTGCTTAGAAATGCACCACGTTTTATTTTGTCTCACCACTTGGTCGTGTGACTACTCATGTATCTGTATTTTAATAGGGAAAACATGGAGGTGTTTGGTCACTTCTAACTTCATCTCTGTTTAGATCCTAATGAATGCATTGGGCTAGCTAAGTGCTATCAAAGTTGCGCCGCGCGCCAGAGCCAGTGAGTACGCGCATTGAAATGTGAAAGGTATGTATAAACTGGTCTTAATTAAGTGAATAACGTAGTTTAATATGAAAAATCGGTGAAGTGTTCCTTTAAGGCCAGGCGAATTCGAACATTCTGAAACGATGTACGATCAAACACAATTGCGCATTCTTTCACAAGTTGCCTAAACAGCCAGCCTACTGCTCTGCCTCTCAAATCAAACAACTAATACAGTAGGCCTAGCCTACTTAAAGAGAAAGGGGGGGGGGGGGGGGGGTCCTCAGTTGTCCTCAATACCGCATAGCTGATGTCTGTAAGTGAACTGGTTAGACAAGTGTATGGGGGAAGGGGAATGATCACACAAGACAACTATGCTACTTGCTCTTCATGAAGCTGTTAAGACGAGTGATTTTTTGTAGGCTTAGCTTTTGAATGCCTCCATGTGCTAAGGTTTCAAATAGGCTATGTTTGCAATGGATAGTGTGTTATGTAAGCCTAAAGTGCTGTGCCGATCATCGGCCGTCTGTACCGTTGTTCTGGTGAACATTAACTAGAACTTGAGTTTACTCTTAAAGCTGTGGCCACTGAGGGGCATCGGTCAGAATGTGCACACCAAGATGGTCTTCCAACAGGTTTATTGAAGAATAAAATATACATATATGCAGGGCTGCCAAGTCTCACGCTTTGAGCATGACATTCACGCAATTTGACCCATTCTCACACAACACGCAATACTTGACATTTCTCACGCTTATTTTTCCCCTTTCAGTAGGCCTATATAATATTATTTACAGGATAATAAACTTTGGTCCATGTCTTGCCTTGCCGTAGTTCGAGCAACTCTGAATGACTGACCGCAATAACCAATCCATCAGTCCTTTGTGCCTAAATCTAACCAACAACGGAAGGCAAAACGCAATATAAACCAATCAGAAGCAACGCAAGGCGGGTCTTGGCGTTGAGCGCTGAGTCCCACATTTAAAACGTTGTCTTACTTGCTAGATTTTGTTCACTGTTGATTCGCTGACTGTTTCTCCTTGATTTCCAAGTTAACAGCCTACTGTTGTAAGGTTGCTAGCCTATGAGTCTATAATTGTCCTATATTTGTTGCAGAGCTGTGCAACATTTATTTGCCTCTTCTCTTGGTCAGTTAACACTTGAAAAAGCGACTCTATTAAAAAAAACATTACATTTTCTGAGTTTTGTTCATTTTTATTTTGGACACAAAATTTGGCTGGTAAAAGAACACAGTGGCTGGTGGATTTCAAAATCCACCCGCCACAATAGAGCTCCACAGTCCCGCCCACAGTCTTGCCCGGAAGAAAAAATCCAATACAATTTCTCCATTGACAACTGGAGAATAAGCCATAAAATCGTAACCGTCCATGGTAGACTTAAAACCAACTACGATGTGACTAAGCAATTATACTTTATTCACGATTTAACGAGAGAGTACTACACTACCCGACACCCTAACGTGTAAAACTGGTGAAAGCAGGGCCTTTGATTGGTAGAGATCGCCGTTGCCATGGCAATCCCAAACAAACTGTAATCAACTTTTCCCGCGCCTATCGTCCAGCTATGTATCGCTGGAACTTCGAAACTTAAAATGGCTGCAGGGCTGTCAGGACCGATGTGTGGTCTTCCGAAAAAGAACGGTTTTCTCATCTTGAAGGTTGAATTTACTCAATGGAAACGGTAGGAGGTAATCATCTTCTTTTCTCAGATTAATATGGAACCATGTTAAACTATCGTTAGGCTGCAAATGTTGGAAATGTGTGTACGTTTGCAAAGCATCATGGGATTTGAGTTCTCTAACTCGGAATTTAAGATATGTACACAGTCTTGTACCTTTCGCTTTTTTTACATTTTCTGTTAATTTTTTCACTCGAAATTATAAGTCATCTGGGTAACACTTTACAATAAGGGTACATGAATTCTCATGAACTAATGCATGAATTAATGCATGAATTACGCATTAGTTAATCCATTAATATATCATGAATCATTATGACTTAACATGAATTCACTGATTGTCATTAATGAATTAATACATAAATAACTCATCATCTTAAACATTAAGTACGGTTGGCACATCATCATGAATCATGATTAATTAAGCATGATCATGATGACTTTTTGTCAGACAAAATTTTGGACATCACCGTCATGGAGAAAAAAGAAAAGTAATTACACATGAATTCAAGTAACTAAATGTCATGAATTAACTCATGCATTATCATTAACTCATGCATTATCATTAACTCATGCATTAATTATACATGAAAATCTCATTAATAAACATGAATTAATAGTATGTCATTAATGACATCAGGTATGGACAACAAATTCATCTTGAGCATTAGGTACAGTGGGTAAATCATTATGAATGATGATCAATTACACATGATCATGGTGATTTCTAGGTTTTTGAAATGTGCTCCAAGGGGTAAGTAAACTATACATTAACTCATCATGAACTAATTAAGACCATTTTCAGAGAATATTGAAGAATCCACATAGTTCAAATATAGGCATGTCCTCATTAGCTAAGCATTATCTTTTCATTAGTTAATCATGTCTGTGGCCCCTCAGATAAAGTGAAGAACAGGTGGTGCTTTAAATGCATGAAGTTTGAAGTCATGCAAAAATGGTCAATTTACATGAATTAATGATAAATTACTCATGAGTTCATCATGTTTGTGGCCCCTCACCTAAAGTGGTAAATGGACCTTTCTTTATCACTGACAAAAGAAGTGGATTCTTCGATATTCTCTGAAAATGGTCTTAATTAGTTCATGATGAG
>NC_085008.1:32260522-32265522 GCF_963854185.1 Sardina pilchardus
ACACACACACACACCTTTGCTGTCCCTCTGTAGGCTCTCAGACCTGGAGAGTGTGACACAAGTCACTCTGTTCTTTCTCCTGTATTGCATCGTCGTCACAACCATGGGCTTGATTCTTAACGTGTGTGTGTGTATGTATATGTCTGTATGTGTGTGTGTGTCTGTGTATTTATGTGTGTGTGTGTGTGTGTGTGTTTACATTAGGGCTGGGCACGTTAACGCGTTAATATCACGTTAACTCATCAATCAATTAACGCCGATAATTATTTAAGTTTTATTAAGTTTTTATTATTCATTTTATACTGTAAAACTCTGTTGCTCGCAGGCTGGTCACAGGCGTCTCATCACGCATTGAAATTCCATAGCCTACATTCACGAAATCAGGAGATGTGCAACAGAAGTGAGAGAAGCCACTGGCTGCAGCAGTGCAAGAGCAAGTCACATGTTCACGGTGCACGTTTTCACAGGCACGCCTAATGTTTATGTTTTGCGCTAGTTTTGCGACTACTTTGTTCAAGTGGCATTAATAAGTCGTTTTTTCCTACATGGTAACGTTGTTGTATGGAAAGAAAGCCTTAGCCTTGAGTATTTTAATATTCAGTTGTAAACAAAGACATCTTCCTATGTAGCCCAAGCTGTAAATGGACTGAATTTCGCTCTAAATATCTAATTTTATCGATTATGCTAACCGTTAGCATTTCGATGGGATTTCTCATAGACATTAGCCATAAGCTAATGCATTAGTTTCTATTCTGTAACTTGGAATTATAGCCTACGTGACTGCACTTTAACAAAACATTGAAGGAAATAACTGAAATGTACTCTGTTGTTCTGCTTAGTTTTACAGTAAAAGTTTGAAAAGAATTTCAGCATCAGCGTTTCCCTTGGGAAATTGGTTAGCCCTATCCATCTATTCTAATGTAGCTGGTTAGACTTCATCATTACCACACACACAAGCTGGGGCAGAATTGCAAAATGTGTCATAAAGTGTCAATGCATTGGTTGATTTGGTTAAAAAAATAGTGTAGAAGCGGGTGCGCACATCTGAATATTTTAAAAGTAGGTGCTGGACTCAAAAGAGCAACAGTAAAAAGGACAAAAAAAGTCCGCACACTAAGGCTCCAATAGATTATTTCTTTTATTCACCACATGTGACGTTTCGGGCCACACTGCCCTTCCTCAGACATAAGATGATTTGGTTAAAAAGTCACAGGTTGGTAATTGATTATAATAGTAATGTTGCTACTCAGAAATAATGAGCTGTAAAGTAACTCAGACTTTAATTATTTTCTTTTTTTTAAAGGATATTGATCAATTATCGTTATAGTCAAAATCACAAAAAATATCAAGATATTATGTTTTGCCCATATCACCCACCCCTATAAGCCTAAATAAAAAATAATTTTGACATTATACCAGGCTAGGCTTATTACAACAAGTATTATGGAAATATCTGACTACACACACTGTTAAAGGTTTTACCAAAAACGTGTGTGTAGCCTACAGTAAGCTTTAAATTTGTATTTGTTTTGATTACATTGTGTAAGTTGAGATTTACACTAAATCACTTATTTAACTGCTACTGTATAAACAAAATGCTGATGTTCAATGTTTGCAGAAAAAATGATATGGCACGTTCATATGGCAGCACATTTAAAATAAAAATGTGATATTACTTTTGAATTAATTATTGAGTTTTGCGTATAATAATGCGATTAATCATGATTAATCAGGGAAATCATGTGATTAATCACGATTAAAAATTGTAATCGTTGCCCAGCCTAGTTTACACATGTATGTGTGCGTGTGTGTGTGTGTGTGTGTTTGTGTGTGTAGGTGTGGGTGTGGGTGTGGGTGTGGGTGTATTTATGTTTATGTGTGTGTGTCAGGGTAATGAACAAGCAGATGCAGCCCTGTGTCCGTTTCCATTGGGCTAATTCATGTTTGCTTTAACAGCCACACTCTGGCACGCCCTCTCTCTCTCTCACCCAAACACATATACACACACACACACACACACACACACACACACTCTCTCACTGCTCTGCAATCATGCTGCTTTTTAAACCTTTTCCGCTTCCTTGTGAGAGCAAACATGGCGCGACGTTGGTGCTCGTTTTTTAATTGCCAGTGGTGTGTGTCTCTGTATGTATATGTGTGTGTACTATCTGTGTGTGTGTGTGTGTGTGTGTGTGTGTGTGTGTGTGTGTGTGTGTGTGTGTGTGTGTGTGTGCGTGTGTGTGTGTGCGTGCATGTGCGTGTGTATATGTGTGTGCGTGTGTGTGTGTATATGTGTGTGTGTGTGTGTGTGTGTGTGTGTGTGTGTGTGTGTGTGTGTGTTAATTGCCAGTGGTGTAAAACCTCTGGGCACTGACCCCTCTTTCTTTTTTTTGTGAGCGCTGACCCACTCACGTTTAATTTCATCATTTCTCTCTCTCTTCCTCTCTCTTTCTCTCTCTCCCTTCCTCTCTCTCTTTCTCTCTCTTGTTTCCATGTGTGTCTGAGCTCTCTGCATGCCAGCACTCATTTTAAGTGGCCCCTCAATTTCCTCTCTCATGCACCCTCCCTCTCCTTCTCTCCCTCTCTCTTTTTCTCCCTCTCTTACAGTACCTTCTCTCTCTTGCCCAGTTTCTCTCTCTCCCTCTCTCTCTCCTCTCTCTCTCTCCCTCCCTTTCTCTCTCTCTATCTGTCTCTCCTGCTCAGTTTCTCTGGCTTGTTTAGTGGATTTCTGCTCACTGCTTGTTGCATTACTGTACGTCAGCCAGGCCTCTGCTGTGAGCAGCTTTGGGTGGAGGTTGTCTACGATAGATGGAGACAGATGGAGGCAGGTGTAGTTAAGGGCCGTTCACACCAAGAACAATAACTATAACGGCAAACAAATATCACTCTCGTTAATATGAATAACAATGTTCACACATAAGCTACAGTATAATGGTATCGACATGAAGAACAATATCATTTGGGATCACTTTCAGACCGATTTTGAAAACGATAAAAAAACGAACAGCCAATCAGAACCACATTTTAGCCATTACCTTCATGGCAACACTTTACATTACAGATCGGTAATAAGTGGGTAATGTTATGGTAATATGTATGCAATTTAATGGTAATAATATTTTTAAACCACATATTACAAATAATTAATATGTAGTTACTAGACAATTACTGTTCAATTATCATATACAACAAGGCAAATAACTTGGGTAAAATAAAATCGTAATAACTGCTGTAAATATGTACTTACCGAAGCAATACATATTTAGGATTTACTTATTGTAACATAATATTTCTGTAATTATACCAACATGATGGTGCTATGAAGGACTAAATTACATAGTAACTTTTAAGTGTTATGGCACAATTACACAATGGTCAAAGTTTTTGTGGTAGTTAGTTTGATGGTAAAATGTGACCTGTTATCTGTTATTATGATGAAATAAATAAGGTAATTTCGCAATAACTATATGGTATCCGGGCTGTAAAATACTGTTTTGTCTTTTTGAAAGGTTTGGTGGAGAGTTGTTGAAATCCTTTCGAAAGACAAAACAGTATTTTACAGCCCTGAACTTGCAGAGGAACTCATAAATGTTGGCATTGTTGTTGTATGGTAATTGCATAGTAATGTTCTAGAAATTACACATTAATTATTTGTAATATGGTTTAAAAATATTATTACCATTAAATTGCATACAAATTACCATAACATTGCCCACTTATTACCGACCTGTAGGCCTAATGTAAAGTGTTACCACATTCATTAGCACGAGGAGAGACTTTTCTTATTGTTGGTCAGTGTGGACGCTTTTATCGTTATGGTTACAGTTATCGTTATTGTTATCATTATCATTCTTGGTGTGAATGGCCCTTTAGTCTGAGATACGTGAATATGGTTTGAGATAGATGGAGATAGATAATGGTAGGTGGAGGTACACACACACACACACACACACACACACACACAACACAGGCACACCTCATATGAGGACATTACATTTAGGCTCTGCTTTACCTTGTGCTTACTTTTTCTGAATAAAAACCTGTTGTCCTCATATGTGGACACTTCATTTTACCCTCTAGTGTTATCAGACACACAATACAATGTTTTGGGAAAAAGCAATATGGCGTCGATATCCACCTCCACGCTTTACCGGCATACGCGTGAGAACTATCGTCATGGTAACGTGCCAGTGAACGTTATGACATTTATTTTTTTTTGTTTATGTTTGTGAACAGTTGTAGTATGATATGGCATCAAGTTTCCCCCATTTCGATCATTGCAAACAGACCAGGACGTGTTTAACTTTCATGTCCTCATACGAGGACATCGGGACTGAAATGTACGCATAATTTCATTTTTAGGCTACATATCACATTGAAAATTGTCGTTCATTGGCCATATCAAACTACTGTAAAGCAATAATGGAAGTCAAAGTGTGGACATAGACATAATAGAGTAACCTGAATAAATAAATCCATTGAAGGAATTACAAAAATAAATAAATAAACAAATAAGAAACAAATAGAGCAGAACTGTTTCGCTTCAATTGATTGTGGATAGACTTCTCTCCACATGGGTGTGACCCATACGCACAACTAACATTTACAAATAAACACTAAACTTAACCAAATTAATAACAGGACATTTCTGTTCAATAAAAACAAACTGTTTTCTTAATAGTTGAATCTTAGGCACTTGGAGTACACACATGAATATTCACATTCTTTCTGGATTGGCAATCTCATTGTATTTTATGGTAATAGAGACCCAATGTCCTCATACGAGGACATCGTTTTTCTCAAAAACTACTTGATGTACAGAGGTGAAATTTTTTTTGTATGTTTATGAAGCCCTACTAAGCCAAAATAATTGAGTGAAATGAAAAATGGATTCAAATTTACATCCAGGGTCTCAGGAGGTTAACACCTGTTGTAACATACGCCTTCCGTACACACACTAACACCTGTTGTAACATACAGTACACTGCCACACACACGTA
>NC_085008.1:32270522-32283022 GCF_963854185.1 Sardina pilchardus
GTTCTTTGTGTAGTGAGTCTCCCCCTTCACTGCAGATTGGCTTCACCTGGTTCGTCTACCTGAGCTGTACACCTGTGGCCTGTTTGTTGTCACCTATGTGAGCAATAGAGTGTGTTGTGTATATGTGTGTGTGTGTGTGTGTGTGTGTGTGTGTGTGTGTGTGTGTGTGTTATGTGTGTCATCTACCTGAGCTGCACACTTGAGGCCTGTCTTCTGTCACCTATGAGTGCAATAGAGTGTGTTGTATGTGTGTGTGTGTTGTGTGTGTCACCACCTGTGTAGCACACCTGAGGCCTGTTACCTATGATCACAGTAGAGTGTGTTGAGAGTGTGTGTATGTGTGTGTATGTGCGAGTATGTGTGTGCGTGTGTGTGTGTGTGTGTGTGTGTGTGTGTGTGTGTGTGTGTTACCTGCGTAGCACACCTGAGGCCTGTCACCTATGAGTGCAGCTGTTCTGTGCACTCTCCCGGTGGCTTCGCCATCTCTGAGTCTGGCTGTGCTGTTCCAGGGGCTCTCTAAGACGTATGCGGTGGTCCAGCAGTTGGAGTTCGGGAGTCTGGTCATAACAGCGTGTGTGTGTTTTTTTTGTGTCTGTGTCTTTGTCTCTGTGTGTGTGTGTGTGCGTATGTGCGTGTGTGTGCATCTGTGTCTCTGTGTGTGTGTGTGTGTGTGTGTGTGTGCATGTTTGTGTGCGTCTTTGTCCGTGTCTCTCTCCCTCTCTTTGTGTGTTTGTGTGTGTGTGTGTGTGCGTCTGTGTCTGTATGTGTGTGTGTGTCCGCGTGCACCACTGAGTGAGCCCAGTTCATTCACACATGCTCAAGCTTCATAATTTGTGTTCTTTGGAGCCTCGGACTCCCTGGCTGGTGCTTTTGTGCTCAGAAATAACACCCCGCAAATGACATATTTTGGTGCTGAATGCTGATGTCATCCCCTGAAACAAAAGCTGGGAGACGCCATGAGAGAGAAAGATAATTGTGTGTGTGTGTGTGTGTGTGTGTGTGTGTGTGTGTGTGTATGTGTGTGTGAGAGACACCATGAGAGAGAAAGATAATTGGTGGCTTGTTAGAACATATCATCATCCCAACAGGGAGCAGCAGAGAGCATTGGGGGGGGGGGGGGAGACACAGAGAGAGAAAAATAGAGAGAATAAGAGAGATGTAGAGGGGAGAGTGTATGAGAGAAGGAGAGAGTGAGAAAGATGGGGAGAGACAAAGAGAGAGAGAACAGAGAACAAGAGCGATGTAGAGGGGAGAGAGTGTATGCGAGAGAAGGAGAGAGAGAGAAGAAGAGAAAAGGGTTAGTTTTGTAGGTGTAGAACTGCTCCTCCTCATTCAGCATCCATGGTACTGTACTCTAGATACCTGCAGAGCTGCCATATCCTTTTGATTTCACCTCCATCAGACCCACACGTAGGAGACCCATGCAGTCAACACCGTGTCTGTTCCCATGACAATGTTGTCATCTGTGCTAATTTGTCCGTGTTTCATTAACACCAGTTAGAGGTCCAATATCCGGTTCTGTTGTCTGAGAGGCAGAACCGTGGCTAGGAAACTGTGTGAGTCAATGTGCTCAGTATCTTTAGTTTCATTACACATCGTCATGGTTACGTTTCCTGTGGCGTATGGAGGTCTCGTAAAGCAGATTGTGATGAGCGCGGCACTCCGAGACTTGAGAGGACACACTCTCTCTCCAACTGGACCATGGTACTCCAACCCATGTCTGACCAGGACACTCTCAAAGATTGATAAATGACAAGAAGAGAGGGAGAGAGAGAGAGGAATAGAGCGAGAGAGAGAGAGGAGCTGACAGATGTAGGAGGGGGAGTTGGTGTTAGCCTGATTACCATCGACTTTCAAAGGCTCTGCGAGACTTTAGTCTGACCAACAGCCTGTGCTAACACGGTTTCTCCAAGCGCTGGTTGACCCGCCTCCTTTAAGTGCCTCGATTTGCTACTGGTCGATGTCAGAAAGCGGTTTGCCGAGTTTAAACCAATAACAACACTCTTTCCGCTGCCTTGAACACGCCTCTACCCAGAGCCGTTGGAGCTGCTCAAAGTTGATTGGTTCTCGACCAAAGGGGGCAGTTCCGCAGATTTCGGGAACTCAGAAATCCTTCCCGATTAGCAGTTGACCAGACCAGCGACAGAAACAGCCTGAAGGCGTTACGTCACTGGGAGGGCGTGCCAGGCTAAGTTGGTGTGAGAGAAGGAAGAGAGGATGAGGAGAGTGAGCACGATGACAGGAAGAGGGATGAGAGAGGGAAAGAGAGGGTGTTGGGTGAAAGAGAGAGACAGAAAGACAAGGAGGAAGGGGAGTTAGTGTGAGAGGGGGAGTGAGAAAGAAAGAGAGAGGAAGAAGATATTTCTCCGCTTTGGTAGACTGGCCTCTCCTAGTGTTCCTCAGTCTGTCCCAAAGAAACGTCATCCCTCCACAATCGCCACGGCAACAGACAATAATACCCTTCCCTCTCACTGTCCACACACACTTTGCCCTCCCAAACCAGCTTTTGGAAAATGTCACACATCACTTCTGACCTTAGAGCTCTGAGATAGTGCGTCCCTCAGCTCTGAGGGAGTGTGTGGGTGCGTGTGTGTATGTGTCTCGTCGCCTCAGTCTGTAAAGTTTGAGCGTGAGCAGGGAACTCTGGGAAGGCTGAACGGAGGTTGCTGATTGGTGGGCTCACCCCGGAGACTAGGTTAAGAGGGTGTGGTTAGCCCGAGCGGCGTGGCGGACAAACTCTCTTTTCAAAAGGCCCTTATTCTCGCCAGACAGTTTAATTCCGGCCCTTTATGGCGCCTGGTATTTACAGGCATAATTGAACGGCGCTGAGGGCGAGGGTCGCTCCGCAGTCAAAGGGCTCGCTGCCACGGGCGATGAAAAATGAGGCTCTTTGTAATGCTAATCAGCAGCGTTAGCGTTAGCCGCGCTCCCCTAAGGCACCGTGGAACCTACTGGAAAAAGGCACAGAAACATGAAGATGGGCTCTGCTTATTAAAACTGTTTAGTTTGCAGGTGTGTGTGTTTACAGAGCGGCGATGGTGGCTTTTGTGCGATCGGCTCTTTGTGTCGAGATTTATCAGACTCAAGTCTTCAGGAGGCTGCCTCACCATTGATCATCCAAATTGAAAACGGTCAAAAGCGGTCTAGTGCCGGCCCGAGCGAAAAATAAATTAAAAAGTCATTGTTATGGAAATAAACTTTTTACAGGAGTGAGAATTGCTTGTTTTGAATAAACACAACACGCTTGCTGGTGAATAAAGCATCTCTCTACTGTAGCAGTGCCTCAGTCGTCAGTCACACGGGCACAGAGATCTCTCATCTGGCCCCACTGTGCCCCTGATGTGGCCCTGATGCAGCTGAGATGTGGCCCTGATTTGGCATCATTATGAGGCAGGGTCTGTAACAGTGGGTTGCAGTCTGCAGACGTTGTGAGGAATTATTCTGCGAGTTGTGCATGTATGTTTTGCGTGTTATTGTGTGTGTGTGTGTGTCAGGCAGGTTGCTGCAGCCTGACACAGTGAGGAACTGCAGTGAGGAACTCCTCATCATCCTGTCTTTTTATGTGAATGCGTGTGTGTGTGTGTGTGTGTGTGTGTGTGTGTGTGTGTGTGTTTGTGTGTGTGTGTGTGTGTGTGTGTGTGTGTGTGTGTGTACAGTTAGGGTGATTCTCAGACCGCCTTGACTGCTCCTCCTCCTCCTCTTCCTGCGCTTCCGCAACCCAGCCTGTTCTTCCTCCTCCTCTCCTCCTCCTCCTCTTCTCCTCTCCTCCTCATGTCTCAGCTTACTTCTCCTCCTCCCCTCCCTCCTCCTCCTCTCTTCCTCCTGCTCCTCCTCCTCCTGTCTCAGCCTGCTTCTCCTCCTCCTCTCCTCTCCTCCTCCTGTCTCAGCCTGTTTCTCCTCCTACTCTCCTTCTCCTCCTCCTGTCTCAGCCTGCTTCTCCTCCTCCTCTCCTCTCCTCCTCCTATCTCAGCCTGCTTCTCCTCCTCCTCTCCTCTCCTCCTCCTGTCTCAGCCTGTTTCTCCTCCTACTCTCCTTCTCCTCCTCCTGTTCCCCAGCCTGCTTCCTCTTGTGAGCCCAGCAGGAGGTCCTACTGGAATCAGACGTAATAAAGTCGTCTCCGTGTTTCCCTGCTCATTACTGTGTGTGAGAGTGTGTGTGTGTGTGTGTGTATCTGGTGCACGGTGACACACCCTGTGTGTGTGCAGCGCATGGTGAGAAGCCCTGTGTATGTTTGTGCGTGCGGTGTGGAGAGAGAGGCCCTGTGTGTGTGTGTGTGTGTGCGCGCGAGTGTGCATGTGGTTGTGTGTGTGTGTGCGAGTGTGCATGTGGTTGTGTGTGTGTGTGTGTGTGTGCAGTGTGTGGAGAGAGGCCCTGTGTGTGTGTGTGAGTGTGTGCGTGTACATGTACGTGTGCATGTGCGTGTGTGTGTGTGTAGTGCGTGGAGAGAGGCCCTGTGTTGAGCCTAATGGTGTCTAATTACGGCTAATCTGTCGGGGAGACAACAGAGAGGAGCGTGATTACTGGGACAACCAGCAATCGCTGGGCCCATCTGCACTCTATTTAGAGAGATTTACCCCCACCACACACACACACACACACACACACACACACACACACACACACACACACACACACACACACACACACACCTCCCCCTTAGCCTGGATCCCCACTCCTCCCCACACCAACCTCAGCCGGGATTTCCACTTCCCCTTTCATGGTGGGCTCTCAGCTCCAACTTCCTTCTCTTACCTCTCTCACTTCTTCCCCTCCTCTCTTCTCTTCTCTTCTCTTCTCTTCTCGTCTCTTCTCTCACTTGTTCTTCTCTTCCCCTCCTCTCTTCTCTTCTTTCACTTGTTCTTCTCTTCCCCTCCTCTCTTCTCTTCTCTCACTTGTTCTTCTTTCCCCTCCTCTCTCTCTTGTTCTTCTCCTTCCCTCCCCTCTCTCTTCTCTCACTTGTTCTTCTCTTCTCCTCCTCTCATGTTTCTCTCCATCTTTTCTGCATGCATTTCCTCTTCAGCTTCTCCACCTGTCCTTGAGTCTCAGTTCTTCCCTCCCCCTTTGGATCCATTCTCTCTCTCTCTCCCTTTCTCTCTCTCTCTCTTCATCTTCTTCTCTCTCCATTTTCCTCTCTCTCCTCTCTATCTCATTCATCCTCTCTTCCTTTCCCATCCTCCTTCTTGTCTTTCTCTTCATCTTCTCTTTTATTCCCTTCCTCTCTCTCTTACTCTCCTACCTGTCCTCTCCTCCTCCTCTCCATCTCCCTCCTCCTCTTGTGATCCTCTATGTGTCTCTCTATCTGTTTCCTCTCCTCTGTCCCTTTCCTTCTGCAACCCTTTGTTTTCTGGCTGAATGTGCAGTGAGGAGATGAAGGTGTGTGTTTCTGAACGCTACCCCGGGCACCAGGAGGTGTGTGTTTGTGTGTGTGTGGTGTGGGGAAAGGAAGGTGTGTACTCTGAACGCTACCCCTGGTGCCGGAAGGTGTGTGTTTGTGTGTGTGTGTGTGTGTGTGTGTGGTGTGTGCAGGGTGGAGATGAAGGCGTGTGCTTGTGTGGTGTGTGTTTCTGAACGCTACCCCGGGCACCAGAAGGTGTGCGTTTGTGCGTTTTTGTGTGTGTGTGTGTGTGTGTGTGCAGGGAGGAGATGAAGGTGTGTGTTTCTGAACACTACCCCGGGCCCCAAAAGGTGTGTGTGTGTGTGTGTGTGTGAGTGCGCCAGAGAGAGAGAGCAGCAGAGCCAAACGCCCGGAGAGCCGAGGGAGGCCGAGAGGCAGGGAGCAGGAGCGGTGCGCGGGGGAGCCGAGCGACAATTGATTTTTCTCCCGTCCCTGCGAGCCAGTCGTGGCATTGTTCCAGACAACTACCCACTGGGAGGACAGGAAAACAAAGAGCGAGAGAAAGAGAAGAAGACAGAAAGAAAGAGAGAGAGAGAGAGAGAGAGAGAGAGAGAGAGAGAGAGAGAGAGGGAGAGAGAAAATGAAATGAGAAAGAGAGACTGAGGAACATTGATTTGAATACCAGAGCACTTGATAATCAAATTACTTCTTGGACTAAGCACACCTGAGCAGAGAAGATGATAAAGAACGACACAGACCTGGAGAAAGAGGAGAGGGGAGAACGATGGAGGATAGAGGAGAGGAGAGAGAGGAGAGGAGGGAAGAGGAGAGAGGAGGAGGGGAGTGGAGAGGAGAGAGAAGAGAAGAGAGGAGAGGAGGGTAGAGGAAAGAGGATGAGATGAGGCAAGGGGAGGGTGGAGGGGAGGGACCCAGAGATGATTGATGGATGACTAAAGCAATGGAGGGGAGGGGTGGAGCAGGGCAGGGACTGTGTTTGATCTAAAACAACCCCTCCACACCCCACCCCCACCCCACTCACTGGCACTTTATCTCAGAGCCGCCGACTCCTGAGTCACACACAGACAGCCAGAGGAGGAGGACCTACCTATGGCAGCCAGCATGGGACACAATACACACACTGAGCTGCAGCCCCTTTGTCTCCAGTCAGAATGGGCCACACCCTCTCACTGTAGCGCGCGCACACACACACACACACACACACACACACACACACACACACACACACACACACACACACACACACACACACACACACAGACACACACACAGACACACACACACACACACACACACACACACACACACACACACACACGCACACAGCAGGTAGCACGTGGCCTGAAGCTGAGGAAGCTGAGTGCAGAGGTGTGTGTTGGCTGTGTGTGTTCACTCTTCAGCAGATGTTCTGTCCCCTGTCGTGTTCCAAATGAGCACGAGACCTTCCCCTGTTAACACCACTTACAGGAAACACCCCCCCACCCCCACACACACACCCCGCGCCCCTTTCTGTCATGATCCCTGCCCTCTATGCTCTCTCTCTCCCTCTCTCTCCACCTTTCTCTTATCACCTGCTTCCCTGCCTCCTCTTTTCTCTCTATCTCTTTTATCAGCCTTTCCAATTCTTCTCTCCCTCCGTTCTCTGGCTTATCAGCTACACCCCCTTCCACCTCTCTCTCTCTCTCTCTCTCTCTCTCTCTCTCTGTCTCCCTTCCTCTCTCTCTTTCTGTCTTATCTCCAGCTCTTTCAGTGTGTGTCTGTGTGTGTTTGTGTGTGTGTGTGTGTGTATTGTGTTGATCCTCTCTTATCCTTGCCCTTGCCATCTCTGTGCTCCCCGAGTGCAAAGATCAGTTATCAAGTGTGTGTGTGTGTGTGTGTGTGTGTGTGTGTGTGTGTGTGTGTGTGTGTGTGTTTGTGCACGCGTAATCCCTGTGTTTGATCTGTTAAGTGGTGAAATGGTTTTACATTGTTTGGAGAGGATTTTCTCTTAGGCGTATGAATATGTGTACCGTCTCTTTTGTCACCAATCCTCAATCCTGTTCCCTGTTCTGCTTTATGAATTCATCTTCTCTTCTTTCATTTACCATCCCTCCTCTCCCCTCCTCCTCCTCTCCAGTCCTCCTCCTACCCTCCTCTCTCTCCTCTTCCTCCTCTCCTCCCCTCTTTCTTATTCCTCCCTCTTCTCTTCTCTTTTCCTCTCTCCTTTCCTCTATCCTCTCTTTTTTTCTTCTCTTCTCCACTCTCTCTTCTTCCTCCCTCTTCTCCCCTCTCACTCTTCCTCCTCCCTCTCTTCTCCTCTCCTCTTTTTCTCTCTCGTCTCTTCTTATCTATAGTATTTTACTGCTCCTTTAGTCATGTTGATTTGTTGATTTGCTTTGTATTTTCCTGTTTACATTGTAATGTTTGTTGTGTGTGGTGTCTTAAGCTGCTGGGACCTTGAATTTCCCCTTGGGGATCAATAAAGTATCTATCTATCTATCCATCCATCCATCCATCCATCCATCCATCCATCCATCCATCTATCTATCTATCTATCTATCTATCTATCTATCTATCTATCTATCTATCTATCTATCTATCTATCTATCTATCTATCTATCTATCTATCTATCTATCTATCTATCTATCTACTGTATATATCTATCTATATTTTCTTCTCTTCTCCACTCTCTCTTTTTCCACCCTCTCCTCCCCTCTCTCTCTCCTCCTCTCTTCCCTGCGGTCGCTGGTGATTAGCGTGTGCGTTAGCGGCCGATCATTAGCATATTGGCGTGATGCTGCCCATTTACTGAGCTGTCAGCCCAGGGTAATTACCTCCTGTCAGACAGGAAATGACATCGCTGGAGGCCTGAGCTATCCCAGAGGTCCCTGAGGACTCCCCCTGGGCTCCTCCAGCAGTGGACAGCTGAAGATCTGTCTACTTTACAGGAACAACACATCTGCTGGGCCAATCTAACTCAATATAAATGAGGCAAAGACACAACAATTTCAAAATTCATTTAACATTTAATCATGTGCATTTAATTCCTATCTAGTTTAGACCGTATGTTCCTGTGTAGGTTCTGACTTCCTAGGTTCCTGTGTAAGTTCTGAGGTTGACCATAGGTTCTTTGACTGTAAGTTCTTATGTTCTGGGTTCTGTAGGTTCCTGTGTAGGTTCTGACTGTAGGTTCCTATGTAGGTTCTGTGTGTGTGTGTGTGTGTGTGTGTGTGTGTGTGTGTGTGTGTGTGTGTGTGTTTGATGTGTGTGTGTGTGTGTATGTGTGTTTAAAACAAAACTCCTGTAACAAAATTTGGATTGTGCTATGAAAAATATCTATCTGTCAATCCTAATAAAGAAGTTAACTGTGTGTGTGTGTGTGTGTGTGTGTGTGTGTGTGTGTGTGTGTGTGTTTGTAGAACAGAGTTTGAAGTGTGTGTTTGTGACACTGTGTGTGTGTGTGTGTGTGTAGCACAGGGTTTGACGTGTGTGTAGGCCTGGTCTGTGCAGTGGTGTTAATCATGAAATCTGTCACTAATCCCCCAGGCCGGGAACTGTGGCTCACACACACACACACACACTGCCATGCCTCTAGCTGGGGACGATGACTTAGACTGACCCCTATAGAGGTCCACACATGCCCAAACACACACACACACACACACACACACACACACACACACGCACACATACAGGAACCAAGAGAGGCCAGCAAGTGCTACTGGGGAATGTGCCATAATCAGGATTCATTAGTTAACATTAAGCCCTGACCCACTTGGCAGTTGCACTGGTGTATGTATGTGTGTGTGTGTGTGTGTGTGTGTGTGTGTGTGTGTGTGTGACAGAAGCATCTCTGTGTGTATCTCTGAGTATTTATAGAATAGAGTGTGATTATATGTATTTCTGGTTAGAAAGTAAAGGAGGTTTGAAATGTTGAAATGGTGGTGTGTGTATGTGAGGGTAAAGGTGCCTATTTTTGTCAAAATGTAATCTGTTGCTGACTAGGGCACAGAGTCATAAGAGGACAGTGTGTGTGTGTGTGTGTGTGTGTGTGTGTGTGTGTGTGTGTGTGTAAGAGAGAGAGTGCGGTCTCTAAAGTCTTCCTTGGCCCCTAGTGGTCTCATTTAAAGAGAGAATAGCTAAATCTAGCTCACACACTCACACTCACAGACACACACACACACACACACACACAGACACACACACACACACACACACACACAAACATTCCTGCTCTCGGCACTCCGACCTCCTCAGGGTGTGTACTCCTCTTCACTCATAAACACATAAATGAGTGTATGTACACACACACACACACACACACACTCACACACACCAGTGGCGTGCGGTGAGGTCTGTGGCAGGGTAGGCAGTGGCCATTCACATATGTAAATTCCATCCGTACACTCGCAAATATTACTATATTTTCATGGTAATACTGCTCCTACTTAGTCATTTCACAGAATCAGAGGTGTCACTAGGTGTGCAAATTTTTTATTTTTTTTTCCAACCTACGGGGGTCTGGGGGTTTCTCCCCCGGGAAATTTGGAAAGTTGGGCTGTTAAAGATGCAGTTTCAACGTAGTTTGAGAAGGAAAGGGAGAACATTTTTCTGCCCGTGACATGATGAATACCTGGTGCTTTGTTGGCTTCTTTAGTAGCTATCACGCTGACCTGCTGCAAACGTGAGACATCTTGTAGGCTACTGTTGATGAAATATAACCTCGTTTTCTAGCCTCGCGGTGTACTTGGTCGACTATGGTTATCCGTCTGGGTTTTTAATTAGCTAAACTACATAAATCCACCATTAATTTGTAATTGTATGCTACCTCCTCCCTGCTGTTTGTTTCCTATGTGGAGTTGTCCGAGCTGATGTCCCGAGTCCCGTTGAGGCCGGACTGCCATTGGCTTATCTGCGTTCTAAAGGTAGCGCTTGGCGGGAATAAGCATGCTTATGCTCCCCATAAACATTCGCATGAATCATGTAATACGCATGCGCAACCTCCAAAATTCGCAGCATTGAAATGAATGGTGAGGATAGGCAGAGACCTTAAAAGCCTACCCTGGCCTTTGGAACCCAAGCAAGCTTCGGGGCGGCTTTCCTGGGCGTTCCCACGGTAACCAGGCATGTTTGCTTTGCTGCGTAGTTCAGTGTTGTGAATCGCTGTTTGCGTAAGCCTTTACGTTTGAGTTTTTGACCTTAAATAAGACGTAAATTTACTTTTTAGAATTGAAATTGCATTCTAATTGTATTGTTTGTGACTTCAGTGTGAGCTTTTAATAATATTTTTTTAAAAATATTTGTCGTCCTCCTTTTTAAAATGAAATTTACTCAGGGTAGGCACTGCCTACCCTGCCTACCCTGACCGCACGTCACTGACACACACACACTAATTCATTTTTACATTTATTGAGACACACAAATTAGACACTGGCACATGCTACCCACACACACACACACACACACACACACACACACACACAAGCACACACAAAGTTGAATGAAATCTATGCTCACATTCCCTCATACTGTACACTAGCTGAACAAGCTAACATAAATAGGTTATGCTGTTACATTCTCCCCCTGGTCTCCCTCTCTGTGTAAAAGACACACACACACACACACACACACACACACACACACACACACACAGAGGAGTACTTGAGTGCAGAGCAGAGGTGACAGGCTGCATTTCACAGGGCTGATTCAGAGTGTCAGGAAGGAGACTCATTACCTGCTGCCGCCATCTATCTCAAACACACACACACACACACACACACACACACACACACACACACACTCATCGACATTCACATTCCCATACATGGACATAATATACACATACGCCCGCACACACACACACATGGGCATACACTCACTCACTCAATGTCAGATATAAAATGTCGATAAAATTGGGATACTTTCAGGACAACTCAAATAAAGTCTAATCACACATGCTGTTTTCTTTTTTCCATTTGCTAAACTTTCTTTTACGAAAGTGAAAAATCAAAACCCACTCACTGAGACAGTACACAGCAAACAGATGTCTGAGAACTGACTGAAGAAGTGGCATCATACACACACACACACACACACACACACACACGCACATGGTCCATATAAAAAGACATACGGTAGCATGAAAATATTGAAATTTTTTTTACTCCAAGTTAGGCTACATTCACACATACATGGGTATTTTGATAAACAAATATTTCCTTCCCTCCGTTTTCAAAAATAACATCGTGCACACTTTCAGTTTTCAGAAAAGTTTTCTTTGACACTAACCCGTGTATGTGCCGTCAAGAGCATGCCAAACCTGTAGTAGGTAGTGTAACAAGCAGCTCGAGCCCACGTTAGCCAATCAGAATCCCGAAAATAGCAACAACATCAACAAATCACCTCCTCTGTTTCATTTCAACTGTATTTGCAAATGCAAATGTAAAAAAAAAAAAGAAAAGTGGTGGCACCAACATTTTGCGACTGCTACTCTGAATGCATCACCATAGCAACATAAATATTGGTTGCACTTTTCTGCGCAGATACAAGTACTGCCACATACTGTGACGTTGGCTGCCTAGAAGGCGGGTACAGTAGCTTGCCTAAAACTCTGTTTTTCTTTTTTTTCTCCGTTCACATTCATGTGAAACGAGTTTTCCTAAATCTCCACTTATGCCTGAGTTTTTAGAAAGAATCGTATTCAGAGGCGAAATTGCCGTTTGGGTGTAAACGAAAGGCAAAAAACAAAGGGAAAAGTCTCGAATTATGGGTTTAATATTAATCTGTGTAGATGTTTATTGACCTGACTATCGGCTATGGGTTACCAGCTCGCTCTGGGTAAAGCTGGCTGCTGCACATCACAAGTCCTGATCAAAGTCTTTCCCACGCACAAATCTGGAGTGTCAAGGGAGTGTGACACATGCTACACACACACATACACACACACACACACACCTCTCATGGGTGTCTTGGGAGTGTGACGCATCTCCTCCATAAACATGTGGAGGAGGAAATAAGAGGAGTTGATACTTAAACTGTCCTGCGAATTAAACTTTCCTACCTGATAGATTTGGCTATTACAGCCTACTACATGTAGAAGTAGTTTGAGTACTTTCTTAAGGGGAGTAGAATAATGCTTGTTCTCTGCTTGATTGCTTGATTTAGACT
>NC_085008.1:32310522-32343022 GCF_963854185.1 Sardina pilchardus
ACCAGATGTTGTGAGTTTAGTGAAGGCATCTCATTGCTCTTTAACCACCAGATGTTGTGTGGATAGGGAAGGTGTTCAATCACTCCTGTTCAATCACTAAGTTATAAGTGAAGGCTTGTCTCTCTGTTTGTCAACCACTAGATACATTGTGATTAGTGAAGGTGTGGCCCTCTCTTTTTCATCCACTAGATGCGTTAGTGTCGTGATTAGTGAGGGCATCTTATTGTGGTCAGTGTGGGCCTTTGGTAAGGCCACCCATCTCACTCTTATTGTGGTCAGTGTGAGCCTTTGGTAAGGCCACCCATCTCACTCTTATTGTGGTCAGTGTGGGCCTTTGGTAAGGTCACCCATCTCACTCTTATTGTGGTCAGTGTGGGCCTTTGGTAAGGCCACCCATCTCACTCTTATTGTGGTCAGTGTGAGCCTTTGGTAAGGCCACCCATCTCACTCTTATTGTGGTCAGTGTGAGCCTTTGGTAAGGCCACCCATCTCACTCTTATTGTGGTCAGTGTGGGCCTTTGGTGAGGCCACCCATCTCACTCTTATTGTGGTCAGTGTGGGCCTTTGGTGAGGCCACCCATCGGGGGCTGGTGCGGTAAATCATTAATGAAGGAGCATGCACATTATGCAGCAGGGTTGTAATTCTTGGCAGCCGATAAAATGTTTTCCCAAGAACAACAAAGAGACAGAGAGAGAGAGAGAGAGAGAGAGAGAGAGAGGGAGAGCAAGAAAGAGAGATGGAGGGGAAGAGAAAGGGAGAGAGAGAGAGAGAGATCTGAGGCAATGCACAGCAGTCTGTCTGTACAAACATCATGTCCCCAGAATAAACACAAGGGCCAGTGTGTGTGTGTGTATGGGGATGTATACGGCACCTAAATAACCACAGGAGGGGGGAATGTGTGGTGTGTGTGTGTTTGTGGAGGAGGTGTATACAGCACCTAAATAAACTCAGGAGGGGGACGGGGGAGTGTGTATGTGTGTGTGTGGTGGCTACAGCACCTAAATAACTGCAGGAGGTGGAGAAAGGGGGATTGTTAACATAATACTTCACCACCATAAACCCAGAGGTGTGTGTGTGTGTGTGTGTGTGTGGGGGGGGTGGTATGATAAACTACACCAGGTAGACTTCACCTACATACATATGCAAAGAGGGGTTATAGGATACTTCCATAAACATGAGGTGTGTGTGTGTGTGTGTGTGTGTGTATGTGTGAGAGGGGGTGTTTGACATAAACATGACTGTGTGTGTGTGTGTGTGTGTGTGTGTGTGTGTGTGAAACATGACTGTGGGGGTGGGGGTGTTGCCTGCCCACCCTTGTGGTGAGGGCGTGTGGCCCCCATCACCCTGACGGCTGGTTGAAGGTTACCGTGGCAATAAATTGTGTTGTATGGTTGGGGACGGAACCGGAACGTCCACAGGCGACGCGACACGGCTGCCTGCATACGCTGATTTATACCCCAGCTGCAGGGCAACAGAACACCGCTGCTGCCCCGCACCACAACAACCCCCCCATAACCGCCCCACCCCACAACACCCCCCTAGCCAACCCCCACCCGCCTCATCCAGCCTGTTCTCTTTCTGAACTGCTTCCCTCTATCTCACAGTCTCCTCCCTGTGTCTTCTCTCTTTCTCTAGCGTCTTTTTTCTCTAAACCTCTCTCTTTCTCCAGTGTCTCTTTCTTTCTCTAAACCTCTCTCTTTCTGTCACTCTCTCCTTCTGTCTGTTCCCTCTCTTCTCTCCATCTCCCTCTCCTTCTCCAGTGTCTCTCTCTTTCTCTCTATCACTCTCTCATTCTTGCTTTTCCTCTCTCTCAATCACTCTCTTCTTCTCCAGTATCTTTGTCTTTTATGCCTGTGTCCCGTCATCTTACTGCCTCTGATGCCGTTTATTTGTCATCTTTACTTCTATTGCTTCTGTTCTTCATTCCTTCTTTTCTTTCATTCCCTCTATTCTCTCACTCTCTGTCATCAAGGGTGTTTTTATCTCTCTTCTCCTTTTTATCCTCTTATTTTGTGACTTTTCACGGTTTATCTGTTATCCATCAACATGCTTTTGTTGTTTGTTTATCAAATTCTATCTATCTCTTTTGCTTTCGCTGTTTGTTTATCATGTTCTGTCCATCTTGTTGCTTTTGAT
Source organism: Sardina pilchardus (assembly GCF_963854185.1). Taxonomy (NCBI): domain Eukaryota; kingdom Metazoa; phylum Chordata; class Actinopteri; order Clupeiformes; family Clupeidae; genus Sardina; species Sardina pilchardus. Next base: position 32,312,660 of record NC_085008.1, read on the forward strand.
GTGTCGATGTCAGGTCTATTGTTCTCTCTGCTGCTAGCTGGACTATTTCAAATCGTCAGTGTGGCCTGCGGACTCGGTGGTTGTTTCGGTCGGTTGACTGTCAGCTGGGACATCGGTGGCTGGTCGGTGGACTGTCGGCTGGTCTGGCGCAGGAGAGGGACGCGGCTTCGGACGAGCACCAGAGGATCCTCCTGTGTCCCTGTGTCCCTTTACTCTGTGCAGCGCTTAAACGCATCTTCCTGGTGCCTGTCGGCAGCGGTGGTCGGGTGAGCCCGTTTTGCCATCAGGCTGTCATGTCAACTACAGGCCATCTCGTCAGCTGAGATTCTGCCCCAGCGATTGCAAGTGCTAACGCAGACAGCGCACTGACTCGCAGACAGCTATTATTTATTTTATTTTTGTTTGTTTTGTCTGTCTGTCTTGTATGTGGTGTCACGGGTACGCTGGCGATTACGCCACTCCGTCCGACATCATCTTGTCCCAACTTGTGCCTTTTGGGAGATTGGGTGTTTTAGTTAATCTGTTATTTTATTATTTGTTTATTTTTGTTCGGTGTCTGTCTTTGTATGTCTTGGTGTCACGGGTATGCTGGCGATTACGCCGATCTGTTCGGCATCTCTTGTCTTGTTATTTTGTAAACTTGTTTGTTCTTTGTCGTCACGGGTATGCTGGCGACTATGCCACTCCGTTCGGCACTGTCTATGTCTTTTGTGAAGCGCTTTGGGTTGTACTCTGTGCACGTTAAATGTGCTAAATAAAATGACTTGACCTTATACAGTATCTGTCTGTTTCAACATTCTCTCTCTTCTGTATTTGTGTTGCTGTCCCATCATACATATACTAGTGATGCGCGGGTCGGGTATTTTTTCAACCCGCGGGTCCCGCTTTTATGAAATTATTTGGCCCGCCCCAGCCCGCCCCGCACCACTGTATATATTTTGACAACCAGACCCGCACCCGCGACGATTACATAGACATTACAGACATCACCCTGAAAACTGGCAACAACATGAATATGAACGATAAATCAGGTCATTAATAACAAGATGATACATAGCCTACACATTTTAAACATTTAGAAATACAAAGCAAAAACCAACAAAGCAGCGTTTCTAATCTAGGCTGTTTGTAACCCTATGTTACAGTTTATGGCAAGATGCCAGACTACGCCACCTAAGGCCTTGCACCTTAAGATGTATAAACTACGGTTAGCTCAAGGTTCCCCAATACAGGTGAATAGTATAAAGATGAAGCAGAGACGTGCATTCCAATTGAATGGGCAATGTTTATTAAATCAACTGGCACCAAAGACAAAGCATTAATTAGTATGGCTTTATTACACAAATATACGATATTCTAGTTAAAAGCATCTAAAACAAGCATAAGACAGATTGTAAATGGCAAGACCGAGGTACTGGCTGTCACAATTGTATGACACTAAATTTCATTAATGGAGAGCTGGACCAGTGACTAGTTACCTGAAGAAGTGGGGGAGGGGAGGTCAACACAGCAAATCACTCCCAGTGCTCCAATATCTAGAATCACATCGCATACACACAGGCACACACACAGCAATTCATAATAAATGTGAAGGTGCTCATTAGGTCTACTTCTAATTCACCTCAAGCAGTGCAGAAGAGTAACCCCCGTCAAATAACCCCACAACACTGGTACCACGTTCACCGGCTCCTGTTGATAGAAGGGGGAAATGTAAGCCACAAATCAGTTGCACAAGCTACTTGACCAGCCAGTACCCGGAAGCAGAGCGCAGTAGGAAAGCATAGGCCTAATACAGTCTGAATTCTCTCATTGCCCACTCAAACCTCGGTAGGCAACACACCACCTTGCATACAGCTGCAAGGTGCTAAAGAAACAAGATAAACTAAACAAAACTAATAAGCAGGCAAAACAGCAATGGCAAACTCCTGTATCTTAGCACATAATTAAGCACGCACAAACAAACTCGTAGCCCTCGGACACAGCAGCAATCGTTGTCCTGTTAGCGATGCATGCCCACGCCACAGCCAAACACAAACAATGGGAAAACCGGCAACTCACACCAGGATCCCGGTCTTGTTCCCCACCGATAGACACCCAAATGAGACGAAAACGAGCCTACCCTTGACTGTCACTTCCGGGTTTTATACTGACACACATAAGTAAGAGTGGCTACAGGTGTGTGAATCGTAGGTTGAAGTGAACGCAGCAGCTAAAATGTAAACAGAACTTACCCGGAAGTAACCAGCCAGGGCAGTCATGTCACTCGATGGTTACATTATACCCCCCTCCTCTGAATCGACGTCCCGTCGATAAATCTGATAGCTTACAGCGAGAAGGTAGCGGGAATACTAACATGGGTCCTCCCTAGAGCCGGGTACCCGGGAGGCCGCAGTCCCCTTGCCAAAACTCGCCATTGAGACTGGGAGGCGATGGGGGTTGTTATGGTGACCCGCTGTTGGTCGGACGCTCCGACGGGAGGCTCCGGTGTAACTGAGAGGTGTGGCCTGGCCATCCATGGGTAAGCCAATGGTCTCTGCGTCCAGTCTGGTGCCCCTGGGTGAGAAATCGGCCTCCGGTATAGTGGGTGATGGGGGACGATGCAGTGGAGTGAGTATTGGTTGGTCTGGGACGGACTCAGCCGGCATAGCCACCAGTACCCCAGGCACAGAGTCTTCATCCAGATGTGGGGCATCTGCTTGGTCGGAGTCTCCTGGCAGCTCCATGAGCCACTCTGCTTGTTGAGTGGAGGGGTTGTTCGATTGAGTGCACTTCACCATAGTCCGATGCACCTGCCTTACTTGTCCCAGATTGTGTGTTGGTGCCACGGTGTACACCACACCCCCAGGGCTAGGGGCTCGCAGCACCTGATGCACAATAGGGGACCAAGCATCTTGGATCTTATTACGGCCACGTATGGACAGGTCCCGTAAATACACCATCTGACCCACCTCCAATTCTCCACACTGTGCCTTCTGGTCATGCCTCGCTTTCCGGCGCTCAGCTGCCTGCTTCAACCTCTCCCGGACACTGCTGAAGGCCACCTCCAGGCGCCTGTGATGTTCTTGGACCCAGTTGCACACAGTGCCAGTTTGAGGTTCAGGGATTCGACCTAGGAGAAAATCAACAGGCAAGTGAGGCTCTTGGCCAAACATCAAGAAATGTGGGCACTCACCAGTAGTTTGATGTGTAGTCGTGTTATAGCTAAAAACTAACTGTGGGAGGTACTGTGGCCAGTAGCTCTTCTGTTCGACTGAGAGTGTGCGCAGTAAGTTGTGCATTGTGCGGTTAAACCGCTCACACTGGCCATTTCCTTGGGGGTGGTATGGGGTGGTGCGCGTCTTTTGGATCCCATACAAGCCGCACAGCTGGTGGACAATGGCACTCTCAAAACACCTACCCTGGTCTGAGTGGAGCCTGGCAGGGACCCCAAACCGGTAGAACCACTCTTTCAGTAGGACGCTCGCCACAGTGGGTGCCCGCTGGTCCCGGGTCGGTATGGCCTGAGTAAACTTGGTAAATACATCAGTTAATACCAATACTTGTTCTACCCCATCCCTGGAAGGTTCTAGGTACGAGAAGTCTATGGCTAATACTTCATTAGGCCTAGTTGCCAGCAGGTGGCCCATGGGAGCCCTACTCTGTGGCTGCGATATTTTAGCTAGGGTACACCGTGTACACTGTTGGCAATACTGCTTAATGTCTTTCGCCATACCTGGCCAGAAACACCTCTGTCGGACAAGTTCCACCGTCCGTTCATTCCCTTGATGTCCCTGCGCATCATGGAGCTGGTGCAAGACTTCATCCCTCAGGCACTCAGGAAGCAGTAGTTGCAGACACTCCTCCCCCCCATCAGTTCTTAAAATCTTACGATATAGGAGGTTGTCTACCACCGTTATCCGACCCCACTCCCGTAGCAGTCCTTGTACGTCTGCGGAAAGCCCCTCCCGTTCCATCCGGCTTGGCACCCGGCTCATTTGCCAGAAGGGGAGGAAGGCGCCAATGGTCGGGTCAGTCTCCTGAAGCTTCCTCAGGTCAGTGGGGGAACGACCTGGAAGGACTGTTATGGCTGCCTGAGTCACCGGCTGTACACTTTCTCCGATGGCCTCCTGTAGAGGTGCTGGCAGGACGATTCCTGGGAAGACAGCTGCCGTCGCATCTGTAAAGGTCTCCAGGCGTTGTCGGGACAGGGCGTCAGCGTTCTGGTTAGTTCTGCCAGGTCTGTAACGAACAGAAAAGTTAAAAGCGGCTAGTTCTGCAACCCACCTCTGTTCTGTAGCCCCTAGTTTAGCAGAGTTGAGGTGGCTTAATGGGTTATTATCAGTCCATACCACACACTGTTGTCCCCACAAATACTCACGAAACTTGTCGGTCAGTGCCCACTTCAACCCTAGAAATTCAAGCTTCATAGAGCTGTACTTCCGCTCCGCCGGGTTAAGGCTCCGACTGGCATATGCCACCGGACGCACCCTCCCGCCTTGCTCCTGCGAGAGTACAGCTCCCAGACCATGGTGACTAGCATCTACTTCTACAATGAATGGGAGGGAAAAGTTAGCAAAAGCTAAGGTTGGGGAGTGGACTAGTTTTACCTTCATCTCCTGGAAGCTCTGTTCACACTCTTCAGACCAGACCGTTTCTAAGCTTGCCCGATGTCCTTTCCGACCCTTGCCTCCTCCTTGTTCAGCCACTATACGATGTAAAGGTGCTGCCAACTCTGCAAATCCTTGGACAAAGCGGCGATAATAGCTGGTAAAACCGAGGAAAGATCGCAACTCTTGGGTGTTTCGTGGCCGGGGCCAGTTGGCTACTGCAGCCACCTTCTCTGGATCTGTCGAGACACCTTTTCCAGATATTAAGTGACCCAGATAACGGACCCGTTTTTGAAGAAAACAGCACTTCTCCAATTTCGCCTTGATGCCCTCTTTTTGTAAACGGCTCAGCACCAGTTCCAGGCGCTTAAGATGTTCGTCGGCATCGGAGGAAAATATTATGATGTCATCCAGGTACAGCCATAATGACTGCCCGTTCTGATCTCCAAATATCCGCTCCATAAGCCGCTGGAACGTGCCGGGTGCGTTACACAACCCAAAAGGCATTCTGTTGAATTCAAATAACCCAAAGGGGGTGCAAAAGGCTGTTTTAGGGCGGTCTCTTTCAGTGACTGGGATTTGGTGGTATCCACTGGATAAGTCGATGGTTGTAAACCACTGGGCTCCGGACAGGGAATCAAGAGTCTCTTCAATTCGGGGCAGGGGGAAGGCATCTCTGCGGGTTCGACTGTTTAGTTGCCGGTAGTCGACACACATTCGAAGGCTGCCGTCCTTCTTCTTGACCAGAACAATGGGAGAGGCAAAGGGACTACAGCTCTCCCGGATAATGTGGTTGTCTAACAACTGTCGTATATGGGCCTTTACGGACTCGTAGTCTGAGGGGGGGATGCGTCTAAACCTTTGCCGTATGGGCCTGTCATCAATCAAGGGAATGTCATGCGATAGGAGATTAGTGCAACCTAGATCACCCTCAGATGTGGAAAACACAGACGAGTATTGGCAGAGTAACCCTCTAACCTTCTCCTGCTCTGTTTGCGACAGTGTACTTAAGTCTAGCCCATTAATTTGTTCCAGCATCGTAGGACAATGGCCAGTTTGCGTATAAACAGGAACTGTTAGTCTACCAATAGTATCCCCCCTCCCCGTGACAGGATTTAATGGTTCCACCCTCTCTGTGACCCCTGGGGGCAGACCAACTATCTGGGCCAGTGACAGTATACCCACTGGGCAGCGTGGACGGAGCACAGCCCTAAAGCTGGTAACATTTAAGAGGGGGACATAAGCGGTACCGTCATGTACTTTAAGCAATGCAGGGAGGGGTACTAATCCCCTGGGCAGCTGCTGAGGGGTACTAAGGGGCTCAAGCAACACCACTCCTTGGGTCTTGCCCAACTGCTGGGCACATGTTGTTGCAACAAACTTAACTGAACCTGCGGGTATATAGACGGCCTTGCGGCCTCTTACCTTGGCCAACCCAGTGTGGCAAGGGGGCTTAGTCTGGGCCTGATGACATAACTGAAAGGCATCCCTCCATAGTCTAGTGTCCTGGGAGGCTGTTGGGCTGTCAAAAAGAGCAGGGCCATGCTGAGTGAACAGTTCAAAGTAACACTCCCTTATTACATTCATTCCCAGTATCCCTGGTGTACTAATGGGGCCGGATGACACGGGGGGATCCTTAACCACAAGCCACCCTCTCTTTGGTATAGATTTTCCCAAAACTTCAACTGCCAGTTCAACATACCCCACATACGGTATTGCAAGACCATTGGCTGCTTGTAAATGCAGCCAATTGCAATTTTTAAGTTGGCCCTGCAAATACTGTCGAAAGAAGCCTTCCTGTATAGTTGATACCATGGACCCTGTATCCAATAAGCAATCCACACCAATCCCCCCCAGTTTGATGGTTACTGTGGGACACTGACCCAATAAAGAGGAAATGGACTGGCTTACCGGAGTAGGCAGACTGGAACCAGGACTGGCCCCCTCCAGTGTGTGGCTCTGTACATTGGGTGGGGCTAATTTCTCCGTGGCTGAGAGGTAGTGTTGGCCTTGGGAACGAGGATGTGATAAGTCGAAACGGTCATTGTTGCATTCCCGTGCATAATGACCCGGTTGCTGACACCTGCGGCAGATAACAGTGTTTGGGCGGCTGGCTCTCATGGGGCGCTGTGGATCTGATAGGGAGGCAATACTCTGGGTAAGGTGATTAATCTGCTGTTGCTGTTTCAATAGCATCTCCTTAAGTTCTGCAAATTCTACACTAGGTTGACCGGATGAGGCCACCTCAACGTTATGTGAGGGCCTTGAATAGTGCAACGCACACAGTGAAGGGACAGAGTAACTTCTCCCCCTCCCACCCTCACTGGGCCTACCCTCCCGTTCCCACTGAATGGCTTCAGCCCGAACGTCGAGCATGGATAAGCGGGGGGACTGGCGGACCAGGCGCTTTAGCTCCCTACGAAGCGCAGGTTCGTACACATATTCAATAAACTGGTCTCGTAACAGTGCGTCAGAATTTGGTACAGCAGTAGGAGCACATCGCACTACCTTATCCATCAAAGAACAGAGGGCATGTGAATATTCTTGTAAAGATTCTCCCTCCAGCTGTTTACGCGAAAAGAAACTCTCCTGAAGCTCAACATATGACTTAGCACAACCATACAATTCCCTCAAAATCAAAGTTATTTCACCCGGGTCCTCCTTTTCAGTTTTGCCTCGATATCGAATTTCATCTTTCGCCTCCCCCTCTAGGTGGTCATACATAAAATATGCTTCATCAACCCCACTCAAATGTCTAGCCCTAATGCTAGCTTTTACCTCCTCCAACCATTCTTCAATCCCAATCCCAGAATTCCCCCGAAATATTGGACACTTCCTTTCTCTAGGTATATACAACATCCGTTCAGTAACAGGGTTAGACAAAAGTCCATCAGTCCTTTGGCCACTAGTGCCAGGTTGGTTAGGGGTCCGGCTCTGCCTAAGGCGTTCATTTTCAGCTTGCAGCTGTTGAACCATGTCCTGTAGTCCCTGTACCTCCTCAGACATGACTCCGGTCACTCAAAGGGAACGAAAAGAGGTTAATCCACTGCACAGCCTGGAAGGTGAATCTGCAAACTGGTGCCCTGGAGAGTCCCCCGATGTGCCACTGCTGTTTTGCCTGCTGATAAAACTAATCCAATAACACAAAACAAAAACACAAAAAAATACACAACAAGAGGCACAATCTGGAATGCTCGTCTCTGTTAACAATACAATCCTGCCCGACTACGCCAGTTTGTAACCCTATGTTACAGTTTATGGCAAGATGCCAGACTACGCCACCTAAGGCCTTGCACCTTAAGATGTATAAACTACGGTTAGCTCAAGGTTCCCCAATACAGGTGAATAGTATAAAGATGAAGCAGAGACGTGCATTCCAATTGAATGGGCAATGTTTATTAAATCAACTGGCACCAAAGACAAAGCATTAATTAGTATGGCTTTATTACACAAATATACGATATTCTAGTTAAAAGCATCTAAAACAAGCATAAGACAGATTGTAAATGGCAAGACCGAGGTACTGGCTGTCACAATTGTATGACACTAAATTTCATTAATGGAGAGCTGGACCAGTGACTAGTTACCTGAAGAAGTGGGGGAGGGGAGGTCAACACAGCAAATCACTCCCAGTGCTCCAATATCTAGAATCACATCGCATACACACAGGCACACACACAGCAATTCATAATAAATGTGAAGGTGCTCATTAGGTCTACTTCTAATTCACCTCAAGCAGTGCAGAAGAGTAACCCCCGTCAAATAACCCCACAACACTGGTACCACGTTCACCGGCTCCTGTTGATAGAAGGGGGAAATGTAAGCCACAAATCAGTTGCACAAGCTACTTGACCAGCCAGTACCCGGAAGCAGAGCGCAGTAGGAAAGCATAGGCCTAATACAGTCTGAATTCTCTCATTGCCCACTCAAACCTCGGTAGGCAACACACCACCTTGCATACAGCTGCAAGGTGCTAAAGAAACAAGATAAACTAAACAAAACTAATAAGCAGGCAAAACAGCAATGGCAAACTCCTGTATCTTAGCACATAATTAAGCACGCACAAACAAACTCGTAGCCCTCGGACACAGCAGCAATCGTTGTCCTGTTAGCGATGCATGCCCACGCCACAGCCAAACACAAACAATGGGAAAACCGGCAACTCACACCAGGATCCCGGTCTTGTTCCCCACCGATAGACACCCAAATGAGACGAAAACGAGCCTACCCTTGACTGTCACTTCCGGGTTTTATACTGACACACATAAGTAAGAGTGGCTACAGGTGTGTGAATCGTAGGTTGAAGTGAACGCAGCAGCTAAAATGTAAACAGAACTTACCCGGAAGTAACCAGCCAGGGCAGTCATGTCACTCGATGGTTACATAAACATTATACGAAATAGGCTACGTCCGTAATATAGGAGATTGAGACGGCTGAAAACGGAGAAGAATTTGAAGACAGACGTCAGTGTTGTTAATTTGCTCCTGGACAGCTAAAGATTCATCAGTTTGGCTAACTTACTTGTAGGCTCCTTAATGTAAATGGACATTTCAAATAGGCTATTCATGACAGTAGAACAAAGTTATGCATGTTTGTGCAAAGTAACGTTATGTGGAGCCATATGGAGGAGATGGCTCATTGAATTGAGGAATTGTTTGGGAAATAATAACGGCTAGTCTTTGCTAACGCAATGCATTATCAGAGTTCGTTTCTTTGTCATTATGCTGAGGAAAACAACATTAGCACTTGCCATTGAAAGCTAGCAGCCTACGTTCCTGTTGAATCCTGCAGCAAGCTGGCAACCGCAACTCAGAGGGGAGAGGGAGGCGATACACCGCGCTACAGTATTTTGAAAGTAATTGCAGTAGCCTACTCGTTTTGGCCAAAATCCTACATACTGTTAATAGGGAATTGCACGCAACATACATGGATTTTTTAAAATGTAATTTTGTTTTTAATGACCCGCCCCAACCCGCCCCGCAAATAAAGTGATAATTTCTTTACCCGCCCCAACCCGACCCGCGGGTTACCCGCGGGGTCTGCGGGTTACGAGACGACCCGTGCATCACTAGCATATACCCAGTTCTTGAAACATTAACTAGTTCTTTCTGCCTTCGGGGTCATTTCTTTGAACTTCTTGCATCAGATTCGGCAAAATGGCCGCAGAATCCTGGGATGTGTTAGTCCCTAATGCCACAACAGATTTGAGCCAGATCAGCCTCAGAGCAGGACTAGATCCAAGCCGGTTTCATTCCAATATATTTAGCAGCAACAGATCAATCTCCTGTGCTGTTGGTAGCCTCGGTCTCCTTGTCTCTTGTGCTGTTGGTAGCCTTGGCCTCCTGTTGTGTTGGTAGCCTCATTATTCCATGCTGTTGGTAGCCTCATGATCCTTTTGTGTAGGTAGCCTCATTCTCCTGTGCTGTTGGTAGCCTCGTTATCCTGTGCTGTTGGTAGCCCCGGTCTCCTGTGCTGCTGGTAGCCTCATTATCTGTTGGTAGCCTCCGTCTCCTGTTCTGTTGGTATACTTGTGTCCTGTGCTGTTGGTAGTTTCATTATCCTGTGCTGTTGGTAGCCTCATTATCCTGTACTGTTGGTAGCCTCTGTCTCCTGTGCTGTTGGTAGCCTCAGTCTCCTGTGCTGTTGGTAGCCTCAGTCTCCTGTGCTGTTGGTAGCCTCATCATCCTGTGCTGTTGGTATAGCCTCAATCTTCTGTGCTGTTGGTAGCCGACTGTAGGTCTGTTGTGCTGTTGGTAGCCTCGGTCCCCTGTGCTGGGTCTTCATCTGTTGGTTTCCCGGCGTCTGACCATAGCAATGTAGTGCTTGGCGGTACAGAGAGGGAGTGTGAGGACTGCGCTCTGTCAGCCTGGCATTAATTAGCACGCCAGTCTGGCTGACACACACACACACGGCCCCGCCAGAATCAGAATCATCTCTCACTTACTGGAATTCCACGCATAATTACGGGCTCGTTTGGACAGCATAAGTGCTGCCGACACACTCACCAGCGACCTCCAGCATGTCCTTGGTTCTCAAGTCTCGGCTGATGAGTGGATGTTTGTGTATGTGTGTGTATGTCTGTGAGTGTGTGTGTGTGTGTGTGTGTGTGAGTGAGTGTCTGTCTGTGGTGATGTGTCTGTGTGTGTGTGTGTGTGTGTGTGTGTGTGTGTGAGAGAGTGTGTGTCTTTGAGTGGTTAGAGGGGGTTGATGGAGCTCCACTTATGTCAGACCTGCAGGAGTCGTACGCAGCGAGCATGCTGTGGGACACGTCAACCCGCCCTCCTCATCTCCATCCCCACGGGGCGAATGTGTATGTGTGTGTGTGTGTGTGTGTGTGTGTGTGTGTGTGTGTGTGTGTGAGAGAGAGAGAGAGAGAGAGAGAGAGAGAGAGAGAGAGAGAGAGAGAGAGAGAGAGAGAGAGAGAGATGTCTTTGAGTGGTCGTCGAGCATGCTGTGGTACAATCACCTGACCCCGCCCCCCTCCTCTCTGTCCCCACGGGGCGTTTGCCCTGCCAGTCATCGCAGCGCACACTCACGGTGTTTAACTGCACATGGTGACTCACTCAGCCTAGAGCTACACAACAGGGTGATGTACAGCTGATTGCATGTACTTAGCATGTTAGCAGCAGCCTGGAGCTACAACAGGGTGATGTACAGCTGATTGCATGTAGTTAGCATGTAGCAGCAGCTGGGCTAGACATGATAGGATTAAACATTAAGTCTGGGGCTTTGTGATTGTAACTTGTGTGTAGCAGTGGCATGTACAAAATCAGTTTGATTGGGATTAACAGGTGCCATATTATATCTGTAAATATGAGCAGCCTACTGCCTGACAGGGATTAAAGCAACAATAAAGAGTTTTCGTACCTTGAAATAATGTTTCCAAAATAATTTCAGCGGTTCATCATGTTGTAACAACGGCACTTCTGCATTCATTCCGCGGCCCTCTATCGGCTATAACTGTACTATGCAAGTTTATCAGATCGGGTAGCGCAGTGGTTCTCAAACTGTGGTTGGGGTACCACCGGTGGCACGCCAACTCTCTGATGTGGTACTCCTGGAGTCTCAAAATAATCACTTCAAATTATGTAAAAACATATATAATGAAAAATCATTCAATTTAAACTAGTTTTTATCTTTCTTGAAAACAAACAAACAAAACACCAATGCAAAACAATAAGGATAATATAAAATGTATTTAAATTGGACTATGCTATTGTATTTTAATGCTGGTCATAATGGTGGTACTTGGAGAGTCAACTGTTCTGAGGTGGTACTCATTGTGAAAAGTTTGGGAACCACTGGGGTAGCGGATCTGTAGTTCAATGAGACATAAGAAACTACAAACCTGACTTGCTTTGTGTTTATTTATTTTATTTAATCTTTACTTAGCCAGGATTGTCCCACTGAAACTGGGCGTCTCTTCTGCCAGGGAGTCCTGGTCAAAATGGCAGCCAAACAAATACACCAGACACAGACAAACATATTAACACATTTACATAAAACACAATACATCATACTTTCATAAAATCATGCAACATTCTCTACTTTGTCTGTGGACATCGTTATTTGCTGGATAAACGAGCGTGCAACAGAGGAAAAGTGCTTCCGTGTTGCTTTAACATGTAGCGTTTAGCAGCTAACAATGGGAGCTCCACTTAGGTGTGTTCAGATTTAGCAAACAGAGGCGAACGTTTATGGTGAACATGTTTTCTTTTAACAGTTAAATTTGAACAATTTGGTGCTAAAATTCCATTATAGACAGACTCTTGTCCAGTTCCACTGTATGTTCGCAGAAAACTATCTCCTCGGACTGTTTGCGATTGTTCACAAACGTTTGCCGAAAACTCAAGGCTAATGCAAAACTGTATGCACCTATTCACCTATGTTTGCGAATTTGAAAGACCCTCAGATCTGCTGGCAACTGACTAGCTATTTAAATCTTTAATGTTGGAATGGTTTGGCATAGGATGGTCCTGCTGGTGGGTCTACCAGTTGTCCCCTAATTATAAAGTATATTTTTGTGAAAATTGAGTCACTGACATATTCTCATTCTGTGACACCTTAAGAGGGTGAGGTGAGGAGTAGTAGTAGTAGTAGTAGTAGTAGTAGTATGTACAGTAGTATGTATTTTTGGTCATTATGTCTAAAGAAGTTTGTTCCACGGTAGAACTCTAGACTTCTAAGCTCAGTTCTGTCTCAGAACTGCCCAGAACGTAAACAGAATATAATTCTAAGGGGAGACAGTGCCTCTGTGTTCCAACCCCTGGAGCCTTTGCTGGGTTTGACCTTTCCCTGTTTGGACTTACTCACTGTTTGGGCCTGTTTTCATCTGCTATTTCTCTTTCTTGGTATTTGGGTTTCCCCTGCATTTTGCAAACATTGTGGGAGTTGGGGAATAGGCTTTGAGCTAAGCGGGCAGTCTTGTCCAAGCTTCGAATGTAAGCTTTATCACCTTATCCCACACACATACGTTAGAAACCTAGGTTAATGTGTGGTCTTGTCAACACACTAATTCCTTAGACTTTTAACAAGCTTGTTACCAGGCACACATGGGGGAATTCTCCCATGCGCGTAAGGGTGCGTAAGTTAAAAAAAACGCGTAACTACGCGCATTTCCCTCTAAGCGGATTCTGCCATCCACTGAAATCGTCCATTCACGCGTGGTAGAGAGAGTAGCGCGTTTTGGGTGGAGCAACCCCAAAATCTGGGCGCTTCTTATATGTACAACTCTTGAGCGTATTCTGCCATGGCTGAAACACTTTTCCAGCTATGCACTCTGGAGGGCTGGAATAAGGTCGAGCGCCACTACAAGGTGAAACAGCATATTGCTCATGTCGGCAGAAGGCCTAGTTCTAAATACATGTAGGCAACACGGAATTTACAAATTGACATTACAATATCAAATGTGATGCTTATAAGCTGATACAGCTTCATGTTTTCCGCATTACAGTGTCACACGGTGGCATATTTCACGCCATTACCTTCACTGGCTTCATAGGCTACATCGTTAAATAGTGAAATTCCCGTTATAATCACCCACTTTCAGTATTGGAGCTTACCGATTATGCATCTTTAGTTCTTGACGAGAAGTCATAATCCCATAGCATACTTCGTTCGAATCTGTCCGTTTCTTTCCAACTTCACCGAAGTCATCCATACATTTGCTCAGACGTCTGCACTATAATGGAGCAGCATAGTTTATTCTCTCGTCTTTTCGTTATGCCAGTCTTTCTACTGTGTTCGAAGCTGCAGATGTCAGTCTACATATTTCTCAGCATAGATAAATTGATATTATGCGAGGCAGCTGTCAGCGAAACCTTTTTGTCAACCGTGAGTTTTTGAATTATAAATCTACACACCTCAAGCACGTCTTGACTCTTTATAAACAAACGTCAAAGCAAAAGTGAAATTTCGTTAAGTAATTTCTTTGTTAAGCTTTGTGATGACACCATTTTACTGTAGGCAGTTCTTTATTCAGTTCACCTTGCATATGTTTTCAAAATCAAAGACTGGTTGGTGTTCTTTCTGGATTTAAATGGCATTCAGAAGGTCAATGAGAAAGTCCACGTTCCACGTTTTCATATCAACCTAAATTAAGTAGGTGGTAGATAAGTCTGGTTATTTTTTTTAAATAAATCACGCCTCTTTCATAAGGCCGCCTTGATTTGGAATTTACGCTGTGTGGGTGTGTCATAAGCTGGGACGGCAGAATGCGCGTAAAACATTGGTGCGCAGCAGCCACGCGTAAAAAAAGGCTTAAGCGCTATATATGCGCGAAGTCACTGAACAGTTCCATCACACTGCAGGTAGCCTAGATAATGCAGCAAGGTAGCCTCCTCTCCCGGTGTAAAAAACACACTTCTGACAGCGCGGCCGCATTTGGAAATTGGAAATTGTACATTAGATGTGAACAACAGGAGGCCGTATACATTTTGCATGCTTCATGTCTGAATGTCCGCTACCGTCAGAAATGCAGCAAGCAATTACAGAATGTGCGTAAAACCTGTCTAAAAATGGCTATATAATGAAATAATTGCTGGCTGTGGCAACATATTGAAAAAATGAACTGAACTAGTTCATTTTTTGGAGCTGTGAACTTCGTTCATAATTTGGAATTATGAACTATGAACTGAACGAGTTCATTTTAAAATTTCTGAACTATGAACTGAACTAGTTCATGTAGAAAGTGAACTTTCCCAACACTGAACAGGAACATGCATAGCCTATTGACCTGTTTTCATTGTTAGCCTTCTGCTAGCGACTAGCTATAGCTGGGAAGGCAGGGCCCCCTGCAGAGTCCACACCAACACTGTGATGTCGTGTCCACGCACATGGGAGACCCATATCATTCTCACACACACACACAGACTTACAACGGGTCGGTGTGGTGGGAGACCCATGTCACACATACACACACACATTCACACTCATGGTCTGCGCGGCAGCCTGATCCGGAGCAACATGCTAATTAGCCTGTAATACGCTGTGACTAATGTGGATATAAATGCTGTGTGAGTGGGTGAGTCTGTGTGACTGGTGTGGGTGTGTGTGAGAGAGAGTGACTGGATGAGTTGGTGTGTGTGTGCATGTAACGTTTCTGTGTGTGTGTGTGTGTGCATGTAACGTCTGTGTGTGTGTACAGTATGTGTGATCTGCTCATCCTCAGAGCATTTGAGGAAGAGCAGATCTATAAGATCTCAACTGTTCTCAGTCTGTTCTAAACTCTAACTCATGGCTCCTTTTCAGTTATTGACATCGTCATTAAACTGTATTGCTCAGAAGTAGTTCACATGTTTGTAATTTCATATCTTTCCCCCCATACACTCCTCCACGCAATTTCTGGTGGAAAAGAAAGCTGTCTGTGTGAACCTGAGTTCAGGTGCCTGTAGCCTATGGTTGTGCGCTGAACCAGAGCCCATTTAGGGTGAGCCAGTCCACTCGCTATTACTGTAACTCCATTGTACCTGCAGTTCCTGTTGCAGTTCCACTAGGGGCGATCACGAGGAAGTGATCAAACAATGGGGGTCTATGGGGTTAGACGGCTAAATTGGTCTGTTTCACCTGATTGCCATTGAAAAAATCGAAGATTGGATTTTAGATTCTGCAAGCTCAATATGGGTTATAGGTCGAAAGTTCAATGAAGAATTACTTTTGGTTTCTCACAGGCTTGGTCATTGTTGCCCTTAACACACTAGCATCCTGCTGATGAATGATGTCATTGACACGTTTGAAAGGCTTTTTAGAACAATTAAGGGACTTAAAAAATCTAATACTCAGCCGTGTGTATTTTCTTTGACTTTCTTAATATAACTGTTCATGTATTGACACAGTACGACCATGTCACAGTCTAATAGAGGACACCAATAAAATTATATTTAAACGTTACGATCGTCATTTCCGTGAAGTGCACGGAGGTTATTGTTTGATATGAGACAACACTATTCTGATAAAAAGTGCACACTATGCCAGTAAGCACACAGTGCACATAGGGTGCTGCATGAAAGTGTACTCACAGAAGTAGTCGGTTTGAGACAGAGTGCTAGTTTAGCATGGCTAACTGGCGCTAATTGACAGGTGTCTGTTTAGAATAGCTAATTGGAGTTCACTGGTAATGTTAAAGGAGTCATAGAACGCATTTTTTGACCATTACAAATTGATCTTTGGGCCTAAATAATGTCATATGTAAATTTGTGGGGCTGAAAACGCCCCAGGAGCACTGCTAGATCGCCTAATACAAGGTCATAAATAAGCCTTGCAATGAAACAGTTTGTTTTTCCCGCCCACTCAGCAAGTTCATGAATATTCAAATGAGATGCGCGCTGATTGGTCTATTGGCCGATATGTCCTGAAAGTTGATTGGCTCAATCCACCGGTCTGAAGCTAGAGCAAAGTGAAACTACGTTTACTGCTGGTAAATAAAGCCAAAGTCTTTGATAAAGCTATCAACAATGGATTTAAATAAGGAATACAGCCGTACATGTATAAACCGAGTCAGAAGAAGGTTCTGACGAAGATGAAGTGTAGCAGATTCCCCAACAGAATGAATGTGTTAGATTGGTAAGTTTTATCAGTACATTTCTTAGTAGGTTATAGTAACTCTCCAAAGTTAGCTGTAATAACGCTAGCATTACAACGTCTCTGCCATAGACCACATATCTAGATACTAGCATCGTAAGAGCAGTTTAACAAGAATTATTAATCGAAGGTATGCAAATGAGAGGGGGTGTATCCAAAGGGGGATGGGCGCCTATTACGTGTTATCTGAGCTCTGTTCAGATTGGAGCATTTCAACACGGCTGTTTCTATTTCCCAATTTGCATACGAAAGCAGGCGGGGGACGCGGTAAAGTCTTTGGTGTTGTCCTTTGGACACTGCTCGCAGCCTAAATTCAAAAGGAACAAGGTGAATGTGGTTTTGAATTCTAGGACTCCTTTAAAGGAGTCTGTTTAGCTAAATGGTATTGTTATACAAGTCTGTTTAGCATGACTAACTGGAGCTCAATAGTGTTGTTACAGGAGTGTGTTTAGCATGACTAACTGGCACTAATTGTAGGGGTGTCACGATTCTCCAAATCCTCGATTCGATTTAATTTTTTATTTTAAAGCCACGATTCGATTCGATTTTCGATCTTTTTTTATTAATGCATTCCTTGTGTCATTATTATTATTATTATTATATTCATTTTTATTTTTTGCCGTCTTCCTATTCTGTTTCAGGGGGCTTTTATTTTGAAAGCAATTTTTATTTTGAAACCATTCCATCCGTGAGGTAGTAAACAAAACATAGACATGTGAACATAGTGAAATGAAGCAACACAGAATGATACTTTGAATGTTTGTGCACACTCTGAAGACACTCTGAAGAGACCCAAGGTTAGTGTTAATGGAATAAGTACTTATCAATGTGCATTTTAAGCCTTAAAGTCATTTTGAACTGTAGGCTAACTAACTTGGTGTTAAGCTAACTGACGTGAATGAACGCAAAAATGCTTCCACTCCCGTGATTTCAGAGTAACAAGAGGTTGATGTGCATTTTTTAACTGGCTGCAGCCTAAAATTAGAGGAGTCAGGAGTGTTGATGCTGCACGTCATGTGTGGTTTTGCGTTTTGGGCATACATGCTGGACGTCACGTTGGGGGTGTGGCTGCATCGTCGATTCTACTTTTCAGTTCGAAGTTCGAGATTGAGATGTAATTTCAATCGATTTCGATTTAAAATCGAGATCGTGACACCCTTAGCTAATTGGTAATGTTATAGGGGTCTGTTTAGCTAAATGATATTGTTATACTAGTATGTGTAGCACGGCAAACTGGAGCTAAATGGTTTTGTTATACGAGTCTGTTTAGCATGGCTAACTGGAGCTCAGTGGTGTTGTTACAGGAGTCTGTTTACAGGAGTCTGTTTAGCATGGCTAACTGGTGTACCCATGCACGCGAAGTGGTTGCATATTGCTAGAGGAAGCTGCATCAGCAATGCAAGTTTATTTATGTGTTGTTTATGTTTTATTTATGTTGATCTGCTTCTGTGCATGGCTTATTTACTTCCCGATTCATTCATCACTGAGATTGCTTTGCCTGCAGCCTCTGATTTCTAATCCTGGGGATTTAGATTGCATTGATTAAGTGTGTGGTGTTAAGCACCTACTTCAGTAAGCAATGCTGGGCTCTTAAATAGGAACCTCAGTGAACAGTAATGTGTGTGTGTGTGTGTGTGTGTGTGTGTGTGTGTGTGTGTGTGTGTGTGTGTGTGTGTGTGTGTGTGTGTGTGTGTGTGTGTGTGTGTGTGTGTGTGTGTGTGTGTGTGTGTGTGTGTGTGTGTGTGTGTGTGTGTGTGTGTGTGTGTGTGTGTGTGTGTGTGTTGTATGTGGTCTCACATACAGCTTACTCTCAAAATGCCAGAAAAGAGATTTTGATATAGAGTCCACTGGTGCATTCAAGCGGCTGGGAAGTCTAAACTCCCCACTTCCTAAGTGAGAGTGTTCACTATGTTGAGAGACATCAAAATATTCTCCTCTCTGAAAGCTCCGACTTGAAACAGGGAGGTTCCCAGTTCAGGTGTGATGTACACCCCCTGAACTCTAGAATTCTCCCACTTCCCAGTTGTTCATGAACACATTGTACTTCCTGCTC
Organism: Sardina pilchardus; assembly: GCF_963854185.1. Lineage (NCBI taxonomy): Eukaryota > Metazoa > Chordata > Actinopteri > Clupeiformes > Clupeidae > Sardina > Sardina pilchardus. The sequence continues at coordinate 32,331,378 of NC_085008.1, forward strand.
CGTGTCTGCTACTACTTGATGTGTGTGTTAGTCCAGCCAGACCTACCTGCAATGGGCCAGCTGGTCCTCAGACATGGCTCAAGAACAGACTGAAAAGGAAGACAGCCATAAGAATGTGCTATTCAGATGGAACTCACTCATGGATATTTGAACATTCTAATTTAAGATTATATTCTGGCCCCAGCTATGGCAACTGGCAGGGACACTTGCACCGCACGCCGATTGATCGATTTGAACGATCGATTCCCGGATCGATTCGGGTTCGATTCCCGCCCGTGGTCCTTTCCAGATCCCACCCCTGCTCTCTCTCCCATTCACTTCCTGTCTCTCTCTACTGTCATTCTATCATCAAAGGCATAAAAAGCCCCAAAAATATATATAAAAAATAAGATTCTATTCTGCAACAATTCAAGGTTCTATGTTGAATTCAATTACCCCAGATATTTTTTAGAACGTTAATTTTCCAACTTCTCTGTGGATGCAATAATGTAGCTTAGCTTAGCATGACTCATTAGAAGTGAGTTAGACCAGTTTAGCTCCCTTTTTTTAAGATGGTCATCAGATATGGCACATGAAGCAACATTCTTTAGAAAATTCATTTTCCATCATTCCCTTTAAAGGAACCATCCAACTTATTTGTGTCTGCTAGTTAAGCGATAAAAGGATCAATACCCTTCTCTTATCTGGATGCAATAGCATAATTCATTAGAAGTGTGTTAGCTCCCTTTTTTGCAGGTCAATGTGTCAGCAGGTAATCAGACATGGCACAGTAAAAGCAACATGCCAACTTATTTGTGTCTACTATTAAAGCGATAGGAGGATAAATATCCCTCTCTTCTGGGTGGATTATTGTACTGTAGCATAATTCATTAGAAGTGTGTTAGCTCCCTTTTTTGCTGTGGGTCAATGGGTCAGCTGGTCATCAGACATGGTTCAGCTAAGTGCTGGCAGTTCTGCTCCAGTGTAAGGAGGATGTCTGGAGTTCAACGCTTGTACCACTGAAACACTGCGCCTCCTACACGAGCCCATGGCATGTGTCATCTCCTCTTCCAGTGCAGCTGTCAGCCATGTTGAGTGTTATAGATATGGGTCAGTTGCTGCAGTTAAACGAGGACGACTGGAGAGAGAGATGTGAGTAGCGGAGACGAGGACGAGCGGTAGAGAAAGATGCCGAGGCTTCACACGGGTGGGCGTGCGTGGCGTGGCGTAGTGTTGCGTCCGGTGCCAGTGTGCCCGCTGATGCCATCTGTGTTCCTGCCACACTGCTGACACGTTCCGCCTACCCCCCGGGAAACCACGGTGACTCCGCCATGCCCACCACCACCACCACCACCACCACAGCCATGCCCGGCGCCACTGTGCCCACTCGGCGGCCTGCTCCTGGAAAACTCGGGTGCAAACTTTAAAGGGCACAGCTCAGGAGCAGGGCAGCACGGGCACACAGCTGCTCTCCTCTACGCCGCGCGCTGTCCGACCAACACACAGCTGCGCTCGGAGCGTCTCCCGTAAACACGAGACGTCGTCTGAATATTAAACACACACACACACACACACACACACTCTCACACACACAAACACACACACAAACAAACACAAACACACACTCACACACACACACACACACACACACACACACACACACACACACACACACACACACACATGCATGCTGATCAGTGTCCGCTGTGCTGACCCCGTTGGCATTTGAGGAGGGGGATCTCAGCATTGATTCAGGTTCTGCTCCATAATCAGGCTCTCTAATACCCCGCATTTACATGGGAATGACCAAGGGCACGCAGCTACAGTAGCGTCCCCATCTGCTGCTGTTGCGGATCTGTGTGTGTGTGTGTGTGTGTGTATGTGTGAATCACTCTGCGTGTGTGTGTTTCTGTGAGGGCATACAAGTGTGTGTGTGTGTTGTGTTTTTGTGTGTGTGTTTGTACGTGCGTGTGTTTGTGTGTGTACTGTATGTGTTTGTGAATCGCTGTGTGTGTGTGTGTCTCTGTGTGGGCATACAAGTGTGTGTGTGTGTGTGTGTTTATGTGTTTTTGCGTGTATGTGTGTCTCTGTATGGGCATACAAGTGTGTGTGTGTGTGTTTATGTGTTTTTGCATGTGTCTTTGTGTGTGTGTGTGTGTGTGTGTTCATTTCATCGCCCTGGTGATGTAAGTTATAGTTTCATTCCTGCTTCCTGCCCACACAGATCTGGTTTCTTTCTGAGACCGATCCAGGGGCAGCTCTGTCCGAATGTGCTTGTGTGTGTGTGTGTGTGTCAATGTGTAAGTATGTGTGTGTGTGTGTGTGTGTGTGTGTACGTACATGTGTATATTGGTGTGTATGTGTGTGTGAGAGTGTATGGGTGTGTGTGTGTGTGGGTTTGTGTGTGTGTCTGAGGCTTTCCTTAGTTACACATTGGATATGAGAGCTGGTGGCGTTGCCATGCAGGCAGGCGGGTTGCGCTGCAATCTCTTTTCCCATCTGCAGCTTGTGAGCAGATCCTGGATCCAACGATACCACCAGCAAACCTCTCTCTACCCGACCCCAGACCCTGGATCCAACGATACCACCAGCAAACCTCTCTCTACCCGACCCCAGACCCTGGATCCAACGATACCACCAGCAAACCTCTCTCTACCCGACCCCAGACCCTGGATCCAACGATACCACCAGTGAACCTCTCTCTACCCGACCCCAGACCCTGGATCCAACGATACCACCAGCAAACCTCTCTCTACCCGACCCCAGACCCTGGATCCAACGATACCACCAGCAAACCTCTCTCTACCCGACCCCAGACCCTGGATCCAACGATACCACCAGCAAACCTCTCTCTACCCGACCCCAGACCCTGGATCCAACGATACCACCAGCAAACCTCTCTCTACCCAGCCTCAGACCCTGGATCCAACGATACCACCAGCAAACCTCTCTCTACCCGACCCCAGCTGTGGCGCAACGGGCTGGGGCACCTGCACCGCGGTCTTTTCGGGATCCCATCCCTGCTCTCTCCCCCATTCACTTCCTGTCACTCTCCACTGTCACTATCAATAAAGGCATAAAATGGCCAAAACATATACCCTGGGTCCGTCCGTATCACCACTGAAGCTATGCTCCATACATATGCTTTCAGGATGACAAAGTGTTGAAAGATGTGTGACACACAATACAGGACTCTGTGTTATAGCTTTTACTTAAGAACGTAATGCATTACAGGGAACTTGGGTAAGGCTCGTCATTCAGTATAAAGCATTCTGACTGTGCGCATGCGCAGTGCCCATTTTAAAGTGCTCGAACCAATCTCATTACTTCTGAACATTTGGAGAATAACATAACATACAAATGTTCTACACAAAGTTTGGAACTGTAATTCATTGGAGATATTATAGGAGATGATTCAGGGTACAGTGTGGTATAGAGCACACATTCATTTGTAATATGCCCATATGTGTGTTAATGTGCGTGTGTGTGTGTGTGTGTGTTGTGGGGCGGTGATAATGTAGTGGTTAAAGGAGCATTTCACCCATTTACATTAAGCTTTTTATTGTTAGAAACCCAGTCATATTTTCGAATGGTCGTGCATCATTCCCTCATTTTCCCCTGAGATGGGAGAAAAAAGCCGAAAATGTATTTATGGGTCATGTGGATAAAATCCAACAACTCCCAGAATTCCCTGCCTTTCACTGCCTTACCAGCACCCACCAGGAAGTAGACAAGTACACAGAAGGACTCATTAATGTAACATTTTGGCATTAATAACGATTCTAAAATTAAAACGATCATTGTTTTATGTTGTACTCAATCTTGTGGCCATATATCAATGTTACTGGTCTTCAAAAGGAATTAGCGAAAAAATTGCGAAAAAAAAACAAAACGTTAATTAACATATTTCCATGTCAAATGTCCCGCAAATTTACAGCATATGCTAGAATACCCGGCCTTTAACAAGTATTAGTATCACTAATACTATTTGTGCAATAACTTGTTGTGAATAACATTAGGATAACTGACCTTGTGAGAGCTAGTCCATTCTAATTTGAGCTAGCCCAGGCAAAGGCTAATCGACAGCCAATGATCCTAATCGACGTCCAGGCTTGCTGCAGGCCTTGATGGAGGCCTTGATGTTCTATGCTGTATTACAGCTCGTACAGGTCATCTCGTGCATCAAATTCACATACCAGATCTTCAGAATTCCCATTTGCCATATCAGTTTCAATATCAGCATTCAATGAATTAGTATTTAATATTAAATCGTAGTTACTTATCAGCTTTCTCCACAGACCGGGAGCCTATAGCTTCCAAAAAAGATGGCGGCTATATATTTCAGTTTCTGCAAGTGAAGTCCCACCGCAAGCGCCCCCTCTTGGAAAAATGAGGAAAGTGTTTGTAGTTTCATCTACTCGACAAAGATATAGGACTTCCTGCTTTCAATGATGTAAAATGACGATTTTTACATAATTGAAAGCAGGAAGTCCAACATTGAAAACCGTATTTCTCCCGTCTCAAGGCAAACTGAGGGAATGTTGCACGGCCATTAAAAAACATGACTGGTTTTCTAAAGATACAAAGCTTAATGCTAATCGGTGAAGCGTCCCTTTAAGGAGCTGGGCTAGCGTGCAGTAACCCAAAAGTTGACTGTTCAATTCCCAGCATCCACTGTTGTGCACTTGAGCAAGGCACTTAACCCCAAGTTGCTCTGGGGACAGTGTAATCCCTTGGAATATAGTTGACATAAGTCACTTTGGACAACAGTGTCTGCTAAATTAATACGTGTGTGTGTGTGTGTGTGTGTGTGTGTGTGTGTGTGTGTGTGTGTGTGTGTGTGTGTGTATGGTGTGTGTGAAATTGCTTTGTCATAGATGCTTTATTGTCAAGTGCAACATCTTTAGTCTTCCTCCCATCTGTTCATCATGAAATTGGAATGTGCATCTCAGCCTCTGCTTCAAGTGAAGGAAGAGAGGGGTTTATCTCAAGGGAGAGAGAGTGAGAGAGAGCGATAGAGAGAACTATCAGTCTGCTGGAAGAGCCCTTATCACTCGCCAATCTCTCTGGTCTTCTTTATCGGCAGTCTTGGCTGCGGTTGGTCCTGTGTAGATACCGAGTGGCACACCAGGGAGGTCAGCACACACACACACACACACACACACACACACACACACACACACACACACACACACACACACAGAGTACAGGTCATGGCACATCTGGAAAAATGCCACCAATGACAAGAGTCAACATTGGGGTGAGGGCATTTAAAAAGTGGCCTGAAACCAGAGGTGCGTTCAAGTTCACCGAACTTAGGCGAACATAGGCGAACGTTTACGAACGTTCGCAAACAGTATTCCGTTAGCCTTGAGTTTTTGGCGAACGTTTGCTAACAATCGCTAACAGTCTGAAGACGTGGTGCGCCGCGAACATACAGTGGAACTGGACGTGAGTTTGACGAACGCAACAATGCAATTACTGTTAGAATGGAAGGTTAACACCAAATCGTTCAAATTTAACAGTTCAAAGAAAACATGTTCACCTCGAACATTCGCCTATGTTTGCGAATTTGAACGCACCTCTGATTCTAGTGCTAGTGCTAATGCTAGTTAGTCTGAACCAGATGAAAGGGATTCACTTCATTGTATTGCATTTGACTTGTGTAGTTCTGCTGCAGTGGGGGGTGTGAGGGTAAAGGTGGCACTGCGCTCTGACGAGGCTGCAGGCCTTGCACCAGTGCCAACGCTCTGTGTGCCTGCGCAGCGTACAGAGAGGCTCGTGTTGTCAGGGACCTGGCAACCGGGTTGTCTTGCGGATGGTGCGTTCGGGGCGAGGGTGCCTTGGCATCGGCGGCGCCCGGTGATTTACGGTGACACCGTCCCGGCAGGGCTGTTTGCACGCGCGGCTCGGAACAATCTGAGCTCTCTCTAGCCGAGGCGTCGTAATTTGTAGCCAAACTGAGCGAAAAGAATCAATCGGCTGGATTAGGGGGCTGTCACGAGCCGCGGGGATGAATCATGCTGCCATTGTTTTATTGTCTGCGTGCGTTATTAAATCTGCTGCACCCAGATTACACCGCCTCTAAATTCTCATGACGGCCCCCTCCCCTGCATCTGACACGCAAACACACACACACACACATACACACATACACACAAACCCATACATGCACAAAAACACACTTATATACTCACACAAACACACATACTGTACAGTATACACACAAAAACACAAACATAATAACATGCACACAAACACACTGATGTACACACACACTCACACACACACTGTATACATACAAAAACACAAACATAATCACAAACACACATTCATACACAAGCACACACACAACGATATTCGTGTCTTCATACATGCACACACTGCATCTCACACCAAAGGAGCCTGCATGTTGAATTGCACTGTAGTGCGCATGAGACACACACACACACACACACACACACACACACACTGAATGTGAGTGTGTGTGGCACTTGGCCTGTGTCCTTGTGTAATAAAAAAGTTTAATAAAACACTGACAGGCCCAAGCTAGTTGCTGGCTCTGCCGACTCCTGCTCTGCCTTTATTAGGAGGCCAGATTGTTTGCTTGCTTCACTACAGGCTGGAGGGATCGAGTGGTGTGTGTGTGTGTGTGTGTGTGTGTACTGTATGTGTGTGTGAGAGAGAACGAGACAGAGAGAGAGAACAGAAAAGAGAAGAGAGAGAGAAAGAGGGGAAGAAAGAGTGAGGGAGAGGGAAGGCTGTTGATGAAGCCTTGCATCGTGACTCGGTTAAAAAAACAAGTGCCTGTTATTGAACTTAACACACAATTCACAACTCTTCAACAATTTTCCATTCTGTACCTCTTTTACAGTATTTGAAAAGTTTTAAATTCTTCATTTTTTGTAAAACAGTACCATACTTTATCTAACATATCTTCGTCTATGTTTTTTGCTTTTACAGTATATTTTCATAAAGCACATTGAATTGCCTAGTTTATAAAGTGTGCTTTAAACAAACTTGCCTTGCCTACTGATTGATCATGGCCTCATGGTGAGAGGAGAAGACCACGTCACGTCTTCATGGGTTACTGTCACAGTTAAACAGGCATTGTCACAGGAAGTCTTAATGGATCAGTTTGATATTTACAGTGAGCTCATTCCAGTTAACTCTGACTCATCCTGTCTCTCTACAGGCAACAGGCAGGCCAACAAAATCTCTCTCACGCTGAACAGGTAGGCTAATTTAGTGTCTCTTTAGTTCAACAGGTAGGCTAAGTGTCTGTCGTTCAACAGGTAGGCTAACTCTTTCTAGTTCAACTATGGTAAGTCTCTTTTCAGTCCAACAGGTATGGCAACAGTCTCTACTTGCCCAAAGTCTTTAGCCAACTCAAGAGGTAGGCTAACAAAGTCTCAATCCAGCCCAACAGGTAGGCTTACAAAGTCTGTCTTCATTTCAACAGGTAAGTTAACAAAGCCTCTCTTCGGCCAAACAGGAAGGCTAACAAAGTCTGTCTTCGTTCCAAAAGGGAAGCTAACAGAGCCTCTCTTCAGCCTAACAGGAAGGCTAACAAAGTGTGTCTTCATTCCAACAGGTAGGCTAACATCAACATGCTGAGCAGCGTGACGAATCCCTGGCGGGAATACTGAGGAGGACCTCTGGCTCCTCTAATTAAGGCGTTTACCAAAGTTCCTCTCATTAGAGTACATTACGACATCAGGAACCCGGCTCCAAATTAACCTCCGGCCCTGAGAGCAATACAAATGCCCACCTAGCAGCAACATGTGGCGTCGCATTAAAGACTCGTATGAAAGCCCTTCATTAGGCGTGGAGTACATGGTGCTCAAGGACTCTTGAGGTAATTGGGGCACCTGGTTTGGAGAAGACAAGGATGACACTGGTGTTTTTTTTTCCTTGGATGTAGATAGCGCTTGGTTAGCATAGTAAGACGGTGTTGTTGTTTGAGCTTGATGAGTGTTTTCTTTAAGAGCTGACGATGAGAAGAGGTGAGGATGGATGGTAGTGTAAACACACACGCACACACACACACACACACACACACACACACGTACACACACACTAATGAGGGTCTCCTTTGGGAGTTGTGGATGGGTGGCGTGCGTGACCTACCCATGCTCCGAGCGACTGTTCTATTTCACACGCACACACACACACACACACACTCTCTCTCTCTCTCTCTCTCTCTCTCAAACACACACACACACACACATACACACACACACATAAACAAAAAGATCTCACACACCTACAGATCACACACAGCCATGTTGGCCTTAATCAGACCTGACAGCACTGTGTGTGTGGGCACAACGCCAAACAATTACACCGGCACAGAAATGTACCTGTGATATGTCTTTCTTTAAGGTAACCGAACTGAACACACACACACACACACACACACACTTGTCCACTGAGAGACCTTCAGCACGGCCGCTTCCTGGCGGTGGGCCAGGGCTCGCATCTCTGCATTCATTAAAGCAGCTGCAGAACGACTCACACACACACGCACACACACACACACACACACACACATACACACACACACACACACACACACACACACACACGCACACACAGACAGCGACCTGAGCAGTGCGGGTAACCTACACGCTTCTAAGAGACAGCAAGGTTAACACGTCCTGGCATCGGTAATGACGAGGGCAGCTACTAGACCTCTCCTCAAGCCCAAATAACCTGCAGCAAAAACAAGCACTCACACACACACACACACACACACACACACACACACACACACTTCAGACCTTCACATCCCAGAAATAAACACACACACACACACACACGTCAGACCTTCACATCCCATAAACATACACACACACACACACACACACACACATTAGAGCCCAGTATCCCATAAACACCACACAAACAGACACACACATCAGAGCCTATAGTACACACACACACACACACACACACACACACACACACACACACCTCAGAGTAGCATCCCATAAACACACTGCTGTTTTATCTCCTTTATTCCCCACCAGCTCCTCCCCTTCATTCCCATTCTGGTCAGAGGTGATGTATTAGCATGGCCATTTGGATACAACCTGGCCAACACACACACACACACACACACACACACACACACACACACACACACACACACACACACACACACACACAAACATCTCCATTCTAGTCAGAGGTGTTGTATTAGCATGGGCATTTGGACACAGCCTGACGAAGGCCCACACATACACACACACACACGCACACACACACACACACAGCATGGCCAGCGTAGAGTAAGGAGCAGCACAGGCACATCACGACCATATTAAAGGACACAACAAGTGTTCATTTGAATTCGTTAGGGCCGTCTGTCTAGCCTCTGGAGTTTTTTTTATTGCCTTTGATCCGTCACCCCCCTGCCACACCAGACCCCCCAATAGGGAGGGTAGGGCGGACACATTTTCTGTGAATATCTCAAGAACCATAGGGCCTACTGTAGGATGACCAATTTTTCTTTTTGTACTGTATGCTGGTCTCAAGAGGCCGTCTCAACCCATCTAATAACCACTTATTTGAGGTATAGAACCACCAAAAAAAAAAAAAATATATATATATATATATTATGTCAAAGATGACGTTGAGCATATGCGTGTTGTAGTCTCTATAGCTGTCACGACCAAACGTTAGTGATTGGGTAAAATCAGGCCCAATCGTTTCAAACTTCAACAGAGTTCACGCCTCCTGCCTCCCTCGATTCTGAATGGAGTTGGTCCAGACCCTCTTTACAATATTAATACGAGGGTTTGGTATGACCAGGCTAAGGTCCTATATGGTTTTTAACTTCCAGTGCTTCGTCAAACAGCAGAAAAAGATCTGTATACGTAATGATTCATAGGATTACTGCATTACTGTACTGTTTAGATAATGGTGATCTTGGTGAACAATCACACAGAAGCATACCCACACATACAGTAGGAGACTAGTCTCTATTGAAAAATCTCGCTCTAGCCATCTTGCACACTTGCCAACCCTGTGTGTGTGTGTGTGTGTGTGTGTGTGTGTGTGTGTGTTAGCACATATATTTGATTGAATTGTCCCTGTTTTTATTTCTTGAGAGCTGAAATTGCACACTTCAGCTGAGCTCAATGTGACATGATTCAGATGATGATACAGAATCAGATCCGTTTCTCTCTCAGAAATCAAATCTGTTTCACTCTTCTCCATCTTTCTCCTCCTGTGTTCCCCTCTTCTTTCCTTTCTTTTCCTTTCCTTTCTTAAACAGTCTTACATTGTCTTTCTTCATGCCTTACTCTCTCTATCCCTCCCTCCCTCTCTTGGCTGGCTGGGGCCGTGATCATGTCATGGGGTGTTTCTCAAAATCAAGAGCACATCCTTGATAGAATGCTTTCTTTCGAGTCGGGTGCTAGAGAGACAAGGCTACACACCTTCCTAGTACCCTCCTCAGCTGCTTTTGAGTTCCGACAACTGTGCAGCTGCGCTTTCCTCTAAATAAAGTTTTTTGAGTAGCCTTAAGTATTTCCACATTCGACTTGGTCTTCACATATCACAATCCGTAGTTTATAATTATGTTAGTGTCAATGGAAAGTTATACTGGTAATTGACAACGGCAATGGTAATGTTAAACTTGTACAAAGTTCGCATTGGGTGAAGTTCAGAGACAAATTAATAACAAAAGTCTATCACAACTTATTCATGCACATTGACATAGGCTATACATTTATCATGAATATGCACAATAACTTGATATAAATGCCTGAGCAAGCGATGGCATTAACAAAACACTTGAGAAATGTACTGTAGCCTTCTTTGCATCTATACTTTCCATCTCCCTTCTCTTCTTTTTTTTTAAAAATCACACCGTCAGAACATTTCTAATCGTCCATACGCAAAGGATTGTGAGTTATTTCTTCACGCTGAGGATCCATCGATGCATCCTCCAAAATCCTCAGAAATTCTCAGAACGAAGGACTCAGTACTTGCTAGAATTTGAAAGCATCCTTGACTTTGGAACAGTGCTTGACGAGATTTGATGACGTAACGTCCTTGAAAAAGTGGCTTGGAAGGACCAATTATTGACTTTGAGACTCTACTTCTCTCTCCATCTCTCTCCATCTCCTCTCTCTCTCTCTTCACCTCCCTCTCCCTTTCCCCCTCTCCTTACTCTCTCTCTCTCTCTCTCTCTCTCTCTCTCTCTCTCTCTCTTCTCTGTCTCTCCATCTCCAGAGAGATGTCTGGGGCCGTGATCATGTCTTTGTCCGAGGCCTCAGGGCAGCTCCTGTGCTTTAAGTGTTTTATGAAGTCAGAATGTGTGTGTGAGTGTGTGTGTGTGTGTGTGTGTGTGCCAGTAGTAGTCCCTGTGCAGTACTCCCACTGTTTTATGTAGTGTAGCGTACTGGGGGTGCAGTGTGTGTGTGTGTGTGTGTGTGTGTGTGTGTGTGTGTGTGTGTCTACAGTAGTGCCGATCAGTGCTCTTTCCTTGGTTCTCCATTATTCTCTTGCAGAAACACAGAGGAGACGAGGTCACACTCATTGTCTCTCTGTGTGTGTGTGTGTGTGTGAGAGAGAGTGTAGCAGTAGTTTAGGTGCCTTGTCTGCAGAGCTGCTGAAACAGGTGTGTGTGTGTGTGTGTGTGTGTGATAGGTGAT
>NC_085008.1:32358022-32363022 GCF_963854185.1 Sardina pilchardus
CTGTCCTGTCATGGGAGGATACACACACGATGTCAGGACCTGTCGGGACCACACACGATGCTCTTATCCAGCATTTCCTCTGTGTTAGACTGCAAACATTAACACACACACACACACACACACACACACACACACAAACACAAACACACACACACACACACACGCATAAATAACCCCCCTGGCTAGAATTCTCTCCGGAGAATACACATTCATGCTGCTAGCATTTTCTCTGTGTCACTCTTCTGCATCACGTGTGTGAAGAGAGAAGTGTGTGTGTGTGTGTGTGTGTGTGTGTGTGTAGTCCCCCCCCAAGGCTCTCTCAGCATGACTCCCCCCCATCTCTCGGAGTGCGGAGCCTCCTTATTGGCCGAGCTCTCTGGGCCGGCCACCTGGCGTCAGGGTGGAGGAGCGTGCGTGTGCTTTATGAGGGCCGAGGCGGGTGGGGACAAAGGAGCAAAGCGGCGTGGGGAAACATGCCATTAATCCACTAAAAGGCTTTTAGCGATATTGCTTTCCAGCAGCGACGCTCGCCAGAGACGGCCTCCCATCATTTAATCCCACCACAAATTTAATTTAGTCCGAGAGCTATTCATTCTGAGAAGGACTCCATCCGCCACCATCTCCTCCTCCTCCTCCTGCCTCCGCCATGCTACGCTAATCTAGCCTGATGGCAGCAGCGCAGGAGACGGCCCACTTCAGGACTCACGCCGGCCCGCATCAGCACCAACTCCAACTCCAGACAGCATCAGCATCGACTCAGACCCGCATCAGGACAGACGCTGGGCCTCATCAGCAACGACTCTGGCCCGTATCAGGAACGACTCCGGACAGCAACAGCAACAACTCTGGGCTGAATCCAGAACAACAACTGCTTTTCTCTAATGTAACCACACTCCTTCCTGATCCACCCCCACCCCCACCCAACTCACACACACACACACACACACACACACACACACACACACACACACACACACATACAGTATACACACACCCTGTCCACCCTTACCTCAGCCCCACTCTCCTGAGTGAGCTTATGAGATGTAGAAATGGTCAGATGGTTTCAAGGCTGGGCGGTTAGCCATCACTGACCGCCCCTCCCATTCCTGTCCTGTGAGCTCAGGCTTCACCGGGCACGTTCGGTTATGCGATGCAGCACAATTACAGTATAAGGCTTCACCGGGCATGTTCGGTTATGCGATGAAGCACAGTTACAGTAGATGCAGCACAGTAACAGGCTACACCGGGCACGTTCGCTTTTGCGATGCAGCACAGTACCAGTAACAGGCTACACCAAGAACATTTGGCTATGTGATGCAGCAGAGTTAGATCCAGCACAGTAACAGGCTACACTGGGCACGTTCGGTTACGCGATGCAGGACAGTAACAGGCTACACCGGGTATGTTCAGTTATGCGATGCAGCACAGTAACAGGCTGCGCAGGCACGTTCGATTATGCAGCATTGTACCAGGCTACAACGGGTGCGTTCGATTATGTGATGCAGCACAGTAACATGCAGGATACAACGTAGCGAGGCACGTAATTGGTCCATTTGTGGATCATAAAAGTCGTTTCAGGAGACTGGTTTGATTATTCCACATTTACGCAGCACTATCAGGTTGATACAGTTCCAGTTGAAGCTACTTGGGCCTGGTGTGGGCTTCCTGTAAAGCTGGTCAGACGATTGGTCAACTGAACGCTTGGAAGGTTGTATGGTTGTGCGTTTACACGAATCGTTGAATTAAATAGTCAGATGGTGACATAGTTTGTATGCCAGACAGGTGGATGGTTTAAATGTTAGATGCTGACATGGCTAACCTAACCCCACCTCCTCCCCTCCCTCCTTCCCGCCACTCCATCCTGACGCATCTCTTCGCACCTCTTCACCTCTCTTCCTCTGTCCCTCTCCACCCCCCTCCCTCTCCATACTGTCCCCACCTCCTCTCCCATATCTCCACCCTTCGACTCCACCTCTCTCTCTCTCTCCTTACCCCTCTCCCTCGCAACCCCCCCCCCCCCCCCCAACCCCACCTCTCCAACACCCCCCCTGCTCCATCCCTCAGTAGGCCTGCGCTGAGTCACTCAGTAGTGTTAGCCCCGTGCGCTGCGCTGCGCTGCGGTGTGGTGTGGTGTGGTGTGGAGAGGGTGAGCCGTGTGGCGGCGTGCTGATTTACGGCACTCCTCTTCCTCAGGGGGATTACTCATGCCTTTTCAGCTTATTACCACGGCGACGCGCCCAGATGAATGTGTCCCCACACACACACGCACACACACACGCACACACACACACACAGTAACGGCGACGCTCCCAGATGAATGCATCCACACACACACACACACACACACACACACACACACACACACACACACACACTAACGGCGATGCGCCCAGATGAATGCATCCACACACACACACACACACACACACACACACACACTAACGGCGATGCACCCAGATGAATGCATCCACACACACACACACACACACACTAACGGCGACGCGCCCAGATGAATGCATCCACTTACCGGCCATCCTGTGGGTGCCTCGTCTCCGTTAGTGGGGGGCTAACGCTAGCGTCTGGGTCATTAGCATGCATATGTGTGTGTTTGTGTGTGTGTGTGTGCTAGTGTCTGGGTCGTTAGCACGCACCACCGTATGACATGTATGTGTGTGTGTGTGTGTGCGTGTGTGTGTGTTTGTGGCGCAGCGTGGCGAGGCGACCCTCTCTGCTGATAAATACGACCGTGTGTGTGTGTGTGTGGTGTGGCAAGGCGATCCGCTCCGCTGATAAATATGCTTGTGTGTGTGTGTGTGTGCAGGTGTGTGTGTGTGTGGTGAGGCGACCCTCTCCGCTGATAAATACGCATGTGTGTGTGTGTGCGCGTGTGTGTGTGTTTGGTATGAGTGTGTGTGTGTGTGTGTGTGTGTGTGTGTGTGTGTGTGGTGTGGCGAGGCGACCCTCTCCGCTGATAAATACGTGTGTGTGTGTGTGTGTGTGCGCACGTGTGTGTGTGTGTGTGTTTGGTGTGAGTGTGTGTGTGTGTGTGTGTGTGTGGTGTGGCGAGGCGACCCTCTCCACTGATAAATACGCGCCCTGACCGCCGTGACTCACAGCTCAACAGGAAGCATCCGTCCTGGTTATCGCCACAGCTCAGCAGAAAGAGAGAAAGAGAGAGAGAGAGAGAGAGAGAGAGAGAGAGAGAGAGAGAGAGAGAGACAGAGAGAGAGAGGGCCGATTTACATCAGACTCCACTCCAATCCCCCGCCCAATCTCACAGGTGAATGGATGCACTGCTGCTTCTGTGTGTGTGTGTGTGTGTGTGTGTGCTTGTGAGTGTTTGTGTATGTGTGTGTGTGTGTGTGTGTGTGTGCTTGTGTGTGTGCGTGTGTGTGTGTGTGTGTGTGTGTGTGTGTGTGTGTGTGCTTGTGCGTGTGAGTGTGAGTGTGAGTGTGAGTGTGAGTGTGAGTGTGAGTGTGACTGTGAGTGTGAGTGTGAGTGTGTCTTAAGGAACGTCCTCTGCATCGACACGTTCTATCTCAGCAAGCTGGCTCGTCTTTAAACTCAAACAGCCAAAGTTGGTGCCAAGTTTGCTGCGTTAAACAGGCCCCTTTCCTCCTGCTAACCGAAAACTCTTTTCTTAATTCACCAAATCCACGGAAAAGACTCTCAGCTGCATGTAATGGGCTGCAAGTCATATTCCGGAAATTGGAGAGAAAAAAAAGATGTTGTATTTTTCGGCGGTTTGACCTTTCTGCTGTCTCCCCGTGAGTGATCTTCAGAGTACTTCAAACGCTGCCCCTGCCCCACGCAAGGAGGGGGGGCTGTTGCCGTGACGCCGACCATTGCTTTGCCCCGATGATCAAAGCCCCAGACGTAGCCTACCTGCCGTCGCACCAGCGGGAGCCATCACACACACATACACACACACACACACACACACACACACACACACACACACACACACACACAGATGCACATCGCCCCCCCCCAAAGCCACCCCCCGCCTTGCCTCCAGATCCAGCCGGAACCTCAGCAGGTCTTCTGCCATTTATAGAGCAGGACATGCCCGGTCTTACACACACGCACACACACGCATGCACGCACGCACGCTTACAAGCCTGCACGTCTGAGCTTACACATACACACACACACACACGCACACACACACACGCGCACACACACACACACACACACACACACAGACAGACAGACACGTACTGTACAGACACACACACATACACACACACACACACACACACACACACACACACACACACACACACACACACACACAGGCAAGGTGTGTGGTGAGCAGACAGCTCAGCTTCAGCAACAGCAGCAGACTCAGAGGCTGCACAGCACACACTGCACAGACACAAACTGACACAAACAGCAGGCTCAGAGGATGCCATCACATGATGCCACATACCTCAACACACACACACACACACACACACACACACACAGAATCTCAACAGCAGATTCATACCTTCTGGCAGAACACTACAGTGTACTGTAGTGATGCGCGGGTCAGGTATTTTTTCAACCTGCCGGTCCCGCTTTTATGAAATTATTTGGCCCGCCCCAGCCCGCCCCGCACCACTGTATATATTTTGACAACCCGCCCCGCCCCGCACCCGCGACTTACATACTGGGCATTGTTAGTGCTTGGAAACATCGCCTGTAAACTGGCAACAACAAAGGCTATGATTATGAATATGAACGATAATCAGGTCATTATAACAAGATGATAGGCTACACATTTAAAAAATCTAGAAATGCACTGCAAAAACCTACAAAGCAGCGTTTGTAATCTAGGCTAAACATTAGCCTACGAAATACGTCCGAAATAAAACAAGGATTTGTATAGGAGATTGAGGGGGCTGAAAACGGAGAAGAATTTGAAGACAGTCAGTGTTGTTAATTTGATCCTGGACAGATAAAGATTCATCAGTTTGGCTAACTTAGCCTACTTGTAAGCTACTCAGTGTAAATTG
>NC_085008.1:32375522-32385522 GCF_963854185.1 Sardina pilchardus
TTTTTGTAAACGCAGAATGCGAACGCTGTGCTTGGCTATATTGCGTGGAATTTACTAAGCTGTCACTTCATTACGTTAACTGCGGTGATCCCCGCCCGTTCCCGCCCCCTCTACAACGCTAGTTGCGTGTGCAGAGCTGCTGAACCACAAGCGCAGTTGAATAATGCAATATTAAAAATAATCCAAGTTTAGCAATCATACATGATACAAAGAGATGTCAATGAGCAGCGACAGACAGAGAAGGCCTAGAAGTTCTTCTAATCCACTTAAAAAAAATACTTGTGAACTATTTACTGCAGGTAGACTATACTGATATGACTTACAGTTATGCCTGTCTAACAGATTGGGAAGTGTAGGCTATGTCGTGAAAGAGAAAATACGATTTTAGAGAGACAAACAAAAGTTAAGGTGGCTTTTGACATAGTATAATGAAGAAAACTGATGCTCTGAATATTGATTCAGCTGACTCTAAACGTTTTTTCTAAAAGACGCATTTAACCGCAATTTGGATTACACCTGCTTTCAGAAGGCGGAAGTTTTTCAACGCAAAGTAGACGTGCGCTGTTTTCATACATAAGGCGGAATCAATCGCTATTAGCAACTCTCCTCCCCTGTACTTGCGCGTTACACCCATTTTCAGCTGATCCGCCCAGGAATTAATATGCATGAAGGCCCGATCAGATTACAGGCGGCATGCGCTATGAAACCAATTCATTTCAATGGGTTGAGAGCGCAAAAGCGGCTCTGCCGCTGTGCTCAGCAAAGCGCAGCGCCGGCGGCATTTTGTCGCTTTGCCGCTGTTGCGCTTGCCGCGGTCAAAGTTAAAACATGTTCAACTTTGACCGCGGCGCGCTCTAAGTGAATTGTCTTTTGCGCGGAGCCCAGCAGTAACCAAAGAAATAGGAGCGGTAACAGCAACAAAAATCGTAGAACGTTATCTCAACCAAGAGCAACCTAGCGGTGAGCGCAGCGCATGCCGTTTTCAATGTGATCGGGCCTTGACACGGAAAAGCGCAAATAGCCATTCTCAGCTCCCACGGCAGGCAGTCTGCGCGTTTCTCTCATTGCGGCGTGTTTGTACATACCATCCCCATGTTTATACGCGCACGTTACGCCTGAAATGGGCGCAAAACGTTAGTACATCTGGCCCTGAGTGCTTTTCTAGTTATCTATGGTTTGAGCTGTTGGTTGAGCGGTTTGTTTTGTAGCTTAGCGTGTGGGTTTGTAAGGAGAACTGTAGTTGCCGTTTTGGTGATGAAATCAGCGTAGCCCCTCAAATCTGGGGAGAGAGGTACACACACACACAACACCGATCCTGAACATGGAGCACATACACACACATACACATACAGCATCCATCATGAACGTGTAGCAACCCCCCCCCCACACACACACACACACACAAACACACACATGTAGTGCTCCCCGTTCCCCCCCACACACTCACCCCTCCTCCTGGAGTGATTGACAGCTGGCACTCTGGCAGCTCAGAGGAGTGACAGACGCGGGACGCTGACGGCATGGGGCCGCTCTGACTGCGAGGTGACTTCTGAGCGACCGCCCTCCCAGACTGACAGTTCGTTGGAGCGACCAGCGTTCCAGACTGACAGTTCGTCTGAGCAGGCGCAGCCCACAGACTGACAGAGCGCCACTCAAGTCTGAGGCTTTAAGCCATCAGCTGATTAGCAGGAACAAGGTGGGCGCTTTGATTTCCTGTTAGCTGATACGTGTGAGCCCCAGATTTAAGTTGTTAAAACAGACTTGTGTGTTTAGTGTGCATGTGTGTGTGAGAGAGTGGCTCCGTTCGAAACGGAAGGCAGCTGCCTACTGCCTCCCTCCCTAAATAGAGAGCTCTCTCACTAGACATGATTTTAGATTAAATGCGTCAATGCACTCTAGAATCTTTGGTTAACATAAGCCTGACGTTAAACTAAATTAGCCTACGTAAGCCAGCTGGCAAACGGTATAAAATAGTTTCACTGGCAGCTAATATATCAGACCAGGCGTTATGAGTGGGTACAACAATGGTATAACCAGATAGTAAATCGGCAGGGCTGGCAGGTTTCAGAAAATGGCAAGCGTGAGACGAATTTCGCGTTCGCAAATTTTTTTTTTGACTGTCACACTCAAAGTGTGGCATTTGGCAGCTCCGATTAGAGTCGATTTTTCAAGTGTGAACATACCAAGAAAGAGGCAAATAAATGTTACACAGCTCTGCAACAGGTATAGGACAATGATAGACTTAGCAGCCTTAACGTTAACTTGGAAAATCAAGGAGCAACAGCGAATCAACAGTGAACAAAATCTAGCAAGCAGGAGAACGTTCTAAATCTAATTGTCGGAGTCGGCGCTGTTGTGTTTGAAAGATAAGAGACGCCAAGACCCGCCTTACGTTGCTTCTGATTTGTTTATATTGCGTGATGCGTTCCGTGGTTGGTGAGATTTAGGCACAAAGGACTGATGGATTGGTTATTGCGGTCAGTCAATCAGAGCTCGAACTACGGCAAGGCGATGACCAAAGTTTATCATCATGAAAAAAAATATATTGTGCACTGAATGGGGAAACATTGTGCGTGAGAAATGTCAAGTATGGCGTGTGGTGTGAGAATGGGTCAAATTGCGTGACTGTCACGCTCAAAGCGTGAGACTTGGCAGCCCTGGAGCCAGTGTGTTCAGAGTGTGTTAAAGGAACACTTCATCGATTTTTCATATTAAACTCTGTTATTCCCTTAATTACCAAATATCTCCAAACCAAATATATCCATGTTCCCTGTATTAAAATACAGTTACGCAAGTAGTCAAACGACCAAGTATGGTGAGACAAAATAAAACGTGGTGCATTTCTAAGCGGGTAAGAGAGATAACTATGTTGTGTGGCGGAACCACACTTGAGAGCACTTTGACTCTACGCAGTAATATCATCACTCTTGCACTTTCAGTTTCACTTTGGAGTGAGGAGCCGAGTGTTAGTGCTCCCAAGTATTATTCTGCCACACAATATACTTATTTCTCTTACCTGCTTAGAAATGCACTATGTTTTATTTTGTCTCACCATACTCTGTCGTGTGACTACTCCTGTAACTTTATTTGGTAACACTTTATAATAACTACACACAATTCATCATTTATTAAGCATCTGTTAATAATTAGTTAATGGTTTGTTCATCATTAGTAATTTATTGTTCATGCATAATTCATCATCAGTAAAGCATTTGTTCACAAAGTTTTGAATGGTTTGTTCATAGTAAATAAAACAAATGTTTGTAAATACATGGTTTATGCCTTATAAATAATGAAACAACCATTTATAAATGAAATCATCTCCCTATTATGAACCAGTTACAAACTATTAGTAAATGCTTTGATCATCATTTGTAAAGTATTACTCCTATGCTAATTCTCATACTGTAATTCATGATTAACTCAGGAGCTACAAGTTGTTAGTTAATGATTTTTGTGAGCTCATCTAAAGTGAGGACTGAATATGCCTTGCTACATATTTACAAATGAGTTATAAAGGTTACAGTTGCATTTATTAAGACACTTTCATCCAAAGAGACTTACACTATCAATGAAATTAAAGAGCAAGGCCACAATGGTGACACCCGATTGAACCCCCAATTCTTAGGCTTACAGCATGCTAGCCCAATGCCTTATCCACTACACTACCCCTGCCCATGACTGTTCTAGCTATAAATTCAGAAATATAAAACAGATGCGCGTGTTTGCTTTGAACAAACATTTATAATTGTGTATAGGCATGATTTACAGATGAGAGTTAATTTAGGAATTATGCTTCAAAATTAAGAACACAGCATTTAATAACATGCTTAACAGTGTGTAGTAGAAGACACTCTTGCATAGTTTTATGTGTTTTTAACTGAGCGGATGTTATGTTCTTCACTTCACAACAAACAATTAATAAACACCAGAGTAAAGTGACAATGTTTTTACTTGGTTAACTTCACTTCAGTACACGTCAGTCAATTATTTACTTTGTATGCTTTAACTCTCTAACTATTGTATCAATGCGCTGCTTAGTGCTACATCAAATGTAGTCATACGCATAACAGGAAAGTAGTCCTCTGAAAACAACTAAAAGTAGATCCCATCTATTTCAGATTAGAAGCAGAGGTGGTGTAGTGGTTAAGGAGCAGGGTTATCATTCTGTCGCCTGTTCAGTTGGGGGTTCAAATCCCAACTGCTGCGATTGTGTTTAATTTAATTGACATTATTGTGTATGTCGCTCTGGATAAATAGTCAGCTTAATGAATGAATGTGAATATAGTATTTACAACTTATTTGCAAATGTGTAGCAAGGCAGAAAAAGTCCTCACTTTAGATGAGCTCACAAAAATCATTAACTAACCACTTGTAACTCGTGAGTTAATCATGAATTATAGTATTAGGAAGTGGTTTATAAAACATGTATTCACATCCTTACTAATCATTAGTGCATATGTAACAACTGTTAAAAAATTAATAGTATGTCATTAACAAAATGTTATTGCATGTTAAATTAAGTATTAGCAACAATTTATACATATTTTAGAAATAGGCTTATTCACTATGAACAAACCAATCATAACTTTGTGAACAAATGCTTAAGTGATGATGAATTATGAATGAACAATTAATTACTAATGATGAACAAACCATTAACCAATAGTTAACAAATGCTTAATAGATGATGAATTGTGTGTAGTTATTATAAAGTGTTACCCTTTATTTTAATTTAACAGTTAATATTAGGGAAAACATGGAGGTGTTTGGTCGCTTCTAACTTCATTTATGTTTGGATCCTAATGAATGAACTGGGCTAGCTATGTGCTATCAAAGTAGCGCCGTGCGCCAGAGCCAGTGAGTGCACGCATTGAAACGTGAGAGGTATGTATCAACTCGTCTTAGTTAAGGGAATAGTGTAGTTTAATATGAAAAAACGGTGAAGTGTTCCTTTATGAGGTATATGATGAATATGTGTGTTCAGATGTATGTGATGAGTATGTGATCGGATATGCGGGATAGTTGTGTCAAAGATCGTATAGTTAGGAAGATGAGTCATAAAGGGGGTTTTCAATGGAATGAAATGGTGCCCACTTCCGCCTCCTATCTGGGCGTGATCAGTGACGAGTAATCGGTTTAGACCAGTGTAGAAGCAGCAGAAGCAGTGTGCCGTTGATAACAGGTGGCCTGCGCAATTAGCGGAGACAGGTCAGGTCAGGAGGGACAGGTTGTGAACAAAGTTATTTTTATGTATTTATCACACTGGAAAATATGATTTCAATGTGGGAATGTTAGAAAGACGTGTGCCTTGTAGAATATGGGTTCGTTACTTGCATTGCTGAATGTAGGGCTAAGGAAATCCGAGATAAGGTTTATTTCTCCCGTTTGCCTCCTAAATGGGAGTGGCACTACGTCACAGGGTAACCGGAATTGACCCTCATATGACTTGTCTCGCTTTATAAACCGTCTCTGGTTGTGTGTTCAGAGATGTATGATGTGTGTGTGTGTGTGCATGTGCTCAGACATTTGTGTTGAGTGTGTGAGCTCTTCCTCTTCTTGGCCTCAGCTTGATGTAGCCGATGTAGGTGATGGGGTTGTTGTGGCAGGTGTAGCTGATGGGGTTGGTGTAAAGTGGGTGTAGCTGATGGGGTTGGTGTATAGTGGGTGTAGCTGATGGGGTTGGTGTGGCAGGTGTAGCTGATGGGGCTGGTGTAGCGGTTGTAGCTGATGGGGTTGGTCTGGCAGGTGTAGCTGATGGAGTTGGTGTATAGTGGGTGTAGCTGATGGGGTTGGTGTGGCAGGTGTACCTGATGGGGTTGGTGTATAGTGGGTGTAGCTGATGGGGTTGGTGTATAGTGGGTGTAGCTGATGGGGTTGGTGTAGTAGATTTAGTGGATGTAGCTGGTATAGCTGATGGGGTTGGTGTATAGTGGGTGTAGCTGATGGGGTTGGTGTAGTAGATTTAGTGGATGTAGCCGGTGTAGCTGATGGGGTTGGTGTAGCTGGCTGATGGGGTTGGTGTAGCTGGCTGATGGGGTTGGTGTAGCTGATGAGGTTGGTGTAGCTGATGAAGCTGATGTAGCTGATGGAGCTGCCCGAGCTGATGTATCTCTGCACAGTTCCCCTGCCGGTGTGTGTGTGTGTGTGTTTGCAGCAGGCGTGAGCTGCGCGGTGACACGGGGCCGCGGCGGCGCGGCTCACTATTATGGAAATGAGGCGCTCGTCAGGCAGCTCCGCCAGCTTTATACGCCTGCCGAACACGCCGCAGCTTTATACGCCTGCCGAACGCGCCGCAGCTTTATACGCCTGCCGAACGCGCCGCAGCTCTTATACGCCTGCCGAACGCGCCGCAGCTCTTATACGCCTGCCGAACGCGCCGCAGCTCTTATACGCCTGCCGAACGCGCCGCAGCTCTTATACGCCTGCCGAACGCGCCGCAGCTTTATACGCCTGCCGAACGCACCGCAACACCAGCAGCAGGAGCAGCCGCCGTGCTCCACAAAGGTCTCATCGCTCGGGAAACACACGCATGAAAGACGAGCTGAAAATAACCACCGTGCTTCCCCCTCTGCTGCTCTCTCTTGCTCTCGCAGTTCACTTCTCACTCTCTCTCTCTCCATCTCATTTTGTCGCTCTTTCTCATTCTCTTGCTCTCTCTCTCACTCTCTCATTCTCTCTCACTCCCTCTCATTCTCTCTCTCACAAACATTTTCTCTTTTTCTCTCTCTTTCACACATTCTCTCTCTCTCTCTCTCTCTCTCTCTCTCCCTGTCGCTCCTGCTCCCGTCGTGAGCTGCTGGCTTTTAACTCCTCTCCATGGTTACCTGCCTATTTACAGGTTCAGGTGATGGAGGCGTATCACCTGCATGCCTGTCTGAGTGCTGCCTGTCTCCAGGGCCCGCGTCTCCTCCTCCCCCTACTCCTCCACCACCACCTCCACCACCACCATTTCCCTGTCAATCCAGCCCCCTCCTGCTCCACCATCTTCCTGTCATCTCAGCCTCTTCCTCCTCTTCCTTCTCCTCTTCCTCTGTCTCCAGCTCCTCTTCCTCGGTGCCGTCTGGTTGTCTCGTGGATTCCTTCTTGGGGATGGATAAAAGCCCTCGCCCCATCTGCTCTTTCTCTCTCCCTCCCTTTCCCTCTCTCTCTCTCTCTCTCTCTCTCTTCCTTCCTCTCTCTTTCTCCTCCTTTTTTCTTCCTCTCTCCCTTCATCTTTCTCTTTCTCCCTCTCTGCTCCCCCCCCCCTTTTTCCCCTTTTTCTCTCCATCACCCTCTCACAGCCACAGAAGACTGGCATGACGTAGCTGAGCAGTCCTGCCATCTCTGTGTCCAGCATACGGACAAAACACCCTCACAATGGCACATGGCGCGGGCATCACCAGCGCCTCGCTGCCCGCACGGCTGGCAGTGCCCACTGCTCAGATGGACTTGGCCATAACGCTTGACCACATCCTGTTATTCAAAGCCACATCCTGTTATTCGAATTAACAATCAGCGTAGTGCATATAACACTCTACCACATCCTGTTCTTCCAATCATACTATCAGAGTAGTGCATATCAATCTGATGGACTTTAATGTACAACCACATCCTGTTATTCCAATCTAGCTATCAGCGTAGAGCATAGTACTTGGATGGGCTCTATGGCAGCAACACTTGACCGTATCCTGTAACTCATATGCCCATATCAGCACTGTTAGTGCATAGTACTCTATATGGCAGCAACACTTGACCGTATCCTGTAACTCATATGTCCATATCAGCACTGTTAGTGCATAGTACTCTATATGGCAGCAACACTCGACCGTATCCTGTAACTCATATGCCCATATCAACACTGTTTGTGCATAGTACTCTATATGGCAGCAACACTCGACCGTATCCTGTAACTCATATGCCCATATCAACACTGTTTGTGCATAGTACTCTATATGGCAGCAACACTCGACCGTATCCTGTAACTCATATGCCCATATCAACACTGTTTGTGCATAGTACTCTATATGGCAGCAACACTCGACCGTATCCTGTAACTCATATGCCCATATCAACACTGTTTGTGCATAGTACTCTATATGGCAGCAACACTCGACCGTATCCTGTAACTCATATGCCCATATCAACACTGTTTGTGCATAGTACTCTATATGGCAGCAACACTCGACCGTATCCTGTAACTCATATGTCCATATCAGCACTGTTAGTGCATAGTACTCTATATGGCAGCAACACTCGACCGTATCCTGTAACTCATATGCCCATATCAGCACTGTTAGTGCATAGTACTCTATATGGCAGCAACACTCGACCGTATCCTGTAACTCATATGTCCATATCAGCACTGTTAGTGCATAGTACTCTATATGGCAGCAACACTCGACCGTATCCTGTAACTCATATGTCCATATCAGCACTGTTAGTGCATGGTACTCTATATGGCAGCAACACTCGACCGTATCCTGTAACTCATATGTCCATATCAGCACTGTTAGTGCATAGTACTCTATATAATATGGCAGCAACACTCGACCGTATCCTGTAACTCATATGTCCATATCAGCACTGTTAGTGCATATTACTCTATATGGCAGCAACATTTGACCGTATCCTTTAAGTCATATGTCCATATCAGCAATGTTAGTGCACAGTACTCTATATAATATGGCAGCAACACTCGACCGTATCCTGTAACTCATATGTCCATATCAGCACTGTTAGTGCATAGTACTCTATATAATATGGCAGCAACATTTGACCGTATCCTTTAAGTCCATATCAGCACTGTTAGTGCATAGTACTCTATATAATATGGCAGCAACATTTGACCGTATCCTTTAAGTCATATGTCCATATCAGCACTGTTAGTGCATAGTACTCTATATAATATGGCAGCAACATTTGACCGTATCCTTTAAGTCATATGTCCATATCAGCACTGTTAGTGCATAGTACTCTATATGGCAGCAACATTTGACCGTATCCTTTAAGTCATATGTCCATATCAGCACTGTTAGTGCATAGTACTCTATATAATATGGCAGCAACATTTGACCGTATCCTTTAAGTCATATGTCCATATCAGCACTGTTAGTGCATAGTACTCTATATAATATGGCAGCAACATTTGACCGTATCCTTTAAGTCATATGTCCATATCAGCACTGTTAGTGCATAGTACTCTATATAATATGGCAGCAACATTTGACCGTATCCTTTAAGTCATATGTCCATATCAGCACTGTTAGTGCATAGTACTCTATATAATATGGCAGCAACATTTGACCGTATCCTTTAAGTCATATGCTCTTATCAGCACTGTTACTCAGGTGAGAGGTGTGGCTATAACACTTCAGCACATCCTGTTACTCATATGCCCATATCAGCACTGTTATATTACTCAGGTGAGCAGTGTGGCTATAACACTTCAGCACATCCTGTTACTCATATGCCCATATCAGCACTGTTATATTACTCAGGTGAGCGGTGTGGCTATAACACTTCAGCACATCCTGTTAATCATATGCCCATAGAGCTCGATAGTCCCGCCCCTCCTCTGAGAGAGCTGATTGTCCGGATGTAAATTTCTCATTCATTTCTCCCATTGACGTCTGGAAAAATCTGTGTGTAAAGAGTTTTAGACCATGCAGAAAAACGAAAAAAAGGCAAAGGTAGGCCTACAAGACTGTGTACATATCTTAAATTCTGAGTTAAAGACCTCAAATCCCATGATGCTTTGCAAACGTACACACATTCCCAACATTGGCAGCCTATCCATAGTTTAACATGGTTATTAATCTGAGAAAAGAAGATGATTACTTCTTACTGTTTCTATTGAGTAAATTCAACCTTCAAGATGAGAAAACCGTTCTTTTTCGGAAAGCCACACATCGGTTCTAACAGCCCTGCAGCCATTTTAAAGAGTTACTTCACCCCATAACCACCCACCTCACATTTCTGAAAAAGGCTTTCAAAATGGGCGAGACGTTCTGAAATTTGG
>NC_085008.1:32393022-32395522 GCF_963854185.1 Sardina pilchardus
TCCCTGTATGGCAGTGGCGGATTGATATTGAGAAACTAGTCCCTCAAAATGTAATAAATCATTGAGTTGCAAGGTTAGTTTTATTTCTAAAATTATTCTATCAACATGGACATGTATACCGATAGTCTGGCGTTTTAATTGACTTGTCTCGGGTGTGCTGTGGAGTGAGTAAGACTGTTGTTGATGTCAGACTGATGTTACCGTTGAAATGCATTAGCTCAGAACCAGTGTTGGCAAAGGGGAACGCTGCAACTGAAGGAAAGGGTTAAACGCGATAAAAACGGTCTCCACCGACCTATATCACCTCGGTAAAGTTGGAAATGAGGTCCAATGTCCAAAATTCCGAACTATTCCTTTAAGGAGCTGGGCTAGTGTGCAGTAGTGTGTTTGTGTGTGTGTGTGTGTGTGTGTACTGTGTGTGTGTGTGTGTGGGTGTGTGTGTGTGTTTGTGTGTGTGTTGTGGGGCGGTGGTAGCGTAGCGGTTAAGGACCTTTGCTAGTGTGCAGTAGTGTGTGTGTGTGTGTGTGTGTATGTGTGTTGTGGGGCGGTGGTAATGTAGTTTTTAAGGACCTTTGCTAGTGTGCAGTAGTGTGTGTATGTATGTGTGTTGTGGGCGGTGGTGGTAGTGTAGTAGTTAAGGAGCTGGGCTAGTGTGCAGTAGTGTGTGTGTGTATGTATGTGGTTCTGATGTGTGGGGCGGTGGTAGTGTAGTTTTTAAGGAGCTGGGCTAGTGTGCAGTAGTGTGTGTATGTATGTGTGTTGTGGGGCTGTGGTGGTAGTGTAGTGGTTGTAGTGGTGGTGCTCCAGTCATGCCTTCCATGGTGGCTACTGACCACACCTGTGCTGGTGCTGACTACCCTACACCATGCTTTAGCTATGCTGCTATAGCAGAGCACTGTCATGGACTTCTCATGTGTCATGCCGTACAACTCTCTCCCCTCTCACTCTGTCTCTCTCAACTCTCCCTCCTCCCTCTCTCTCTGTCCTGTCATTCAACTCCCTCTCCCCCTCTGCCTTTTGCCTCTATAGTATAATAATTTATATCCCCATTGATATACTTATTAATACCAACCATCATGACTTATAGTAATACTAACACACTTTATTTCTCTTCCCTTTCCCCTATACCTCACCTGTGAGGTGAACCATTACCAGTCATCAGCCCAGGGTTCGAATTCTAACTTTGACCCTAAGGGGGTCTCTAATTAAAAAGGTTTCTTCCTATATGTATCTCCAATTCTAGGGAGTTTTTCCTTATCCCTGTTGCTCATGGGCTCTCTTTGAAGGTTTAGCACTCTGTAAAGCGCCATGAGACATGTGTAATGTTTTGGCGCTCTATAAATAAAATTGAATTGAATTGAATTGAATTGAATTGGTTACGGAGCTGGGCTATTGTGCAGTAGTCTGAAAGTTGTGGGTTCAATTTCCGGCCTCCGTTGTTGTGCCCTTGAGCAAGGCACTTAAGCCAGTTTCTCTGGGCACAATATAAAGACAGAGTAATCCCTGGTAATATAATGGAGTTGGCATTCAGTATGTGAGTGTCTGCCAAATGTAATGTAATGATGGCGGGGTCTAAAGGTTGGTTCTGATGGTTGGTTCAGATGGCTTGTTCTACACACTGGTTCTGAAGGCTGGTTCTCAGTGTTGGTTCTGATTGCGGGGCATGACTGGTTCTGAAGGCTTGTTTTTGAGGCTTGTTCTGAAGGCTGGTTCTGAAGGCCCTCAGTGTTGGTTCTGAAGGTTGATTCTGATGGCGGGTTCTGAAGGTGTGTTCTACACACTGGTTCTGAAGGCTTTTCTCTCAGTGTTGCTTCTGAAGGTTGATTCTGAAGGCTGGTTCTGAGGGCGGGTTCTTGAGGCAGCATCGGCCTGTGATCTGCTGCTTGATCTCCCGACAGCTTATCTGGGGATGACGAGCTGCCAGTGTCTGAGAATCCTAAATCCCGCCCACTCTATTCACCTCACCATAAGAGGAACTCGCAAATCCACCGACCTCCAGCCCCCACACCCCCACCCCCCTCGTCTAACTACCCCCCCCCCCCCCAACACACACACTCTCACACACACACACACACACACACACACACACACACACACACACACACACACACACACACACACCTGCCCCCTCGTCTTCCTCACCTCGCTGGACACTTGATCCGCTCGCCCTTGCTTCCTTTGGAGCGCTCTTGAAGTTACATTACAAAGGCTTTTTGTACTTTCTGCGCCCGCGCGTAATTGGAGAAAGATCTGCTTCTCACAGACGCACACACACACACACACACACACACACACACACACACACACACTCACACACAGGCTCACTCACAGACAAATAAGACATTGTGGTGATGACCAAACGTGGGATTCTCAGACAGTCTGCTTTAAATTTTAATTGGCAGCTCTCAGACAATTCACCTTGGAGAGGACAGAGAACAAAGAAAGGTGTGTGAGGGAGATGGGGCTTCCCCAAACACACACACACACACACACACACACA
>NC_085008.1:32413022-32418022 GCF_963854185.1 Sardina pilchardus
CCTCCCCTTCCCAAATCAAACAGACAACTTAAGTAATGTGAAACACAGACAAAACTAAAAAAAAAAAAAAAAAAAAAAAACACACCAAAACATGACACAACTACCTGTTAAGTGCTTGCAGTGGCAGATAATATTGTACAGTGTAATATTGTAGATCTTATATGCTTATGCTCATTCACACTGTTCACAAAGACAGACATAGACACAAGCTGCACACAGATATCCACTTGCAATGAGCAAATTGAGCAAAGTAATGACCATAAGTATGAAAACAAAAACCCAAACTTAATCATAATAATCACAATAAAATGAAACAACAATAACAAAATAAATACTAATAATAATACCAACAATAATAAAGAATGAGTAATGCTGCATGCTGCTCTTATGTGCTACCAATAAGGCTAGTTGATACAGAGAGTTAATGGGCTGTCGGGGTGAATCAGTCAGTGATAGTGATATCTAATTGGAGAGACCTGATGTGATTTAAGAGAGGTTCCCAGACCTTACAAAACTTAGAAGAGGTGCCACGCAGGGAGTATTTAATTTTTTCCAGTGTCATAAAATGAAGGGCATCCCTAATCCATTGAGAGTGGGTGGGGGGGTGGGAGTTCTTCCAGTGTAACAATATGACACGCCTCGCTAAGAGTGAGAGAAAGGCCACAAGTTCGCAAAAGTAGGAAGGCAGTGAATGGCCAATAGGTAGGACACCAAACAAGGCAACTAATGGTGAGGGACAGAGATTGGTAGAAGTGATGGCTGACAGAGTGTCAAAAACACCTTTCCAGAACGGCGCAAGAGCAGGACAAGCCCAGAACATGTGGCCAAGACTGGCCGGTCCTGAATGACACCGGTCACAGCTTGAATCCACACCTGGGAATATACGTGCCAATTTACTCTTGGACCAATGGACCCTGTGCACTACTTTGCATTGTAGCAGTCCATGCCGGGCACAGACAGAGGATGAGTGGACCCATTTCAAAGCATGATCCCATTCTGCAGGGTCTATTTCTATGTTAAGATCATCCGACCATGCAGTGCGTAGGTTATCAGAGTTCGAAGATTGATGAGCAAGAAGACTATAGTAAATCCTTGATATGGTACCTTTCCGGTAGGGGTTAATTTTGAGCATGGTATCTACAAGTGTTGGAGATGGTATGGTGGGAAAACTGGG
The DNA here is from genome assembly GCF_963854185.1 of Sardina pilchardus. NCBI lineage: Eukaryota > Metazoa > Chordata > Actinopteri > Clupeiformes > Clupeidae > Sardina > Sardina pilchardus. Next base: position 32,414,197 of record NC_085008.1, read on the forward strand.
AAAACGATTACGTACAAAATCTCTTATCTGCAAGTATCTGAAAAAGTGGGTTGAAGGCAAGTTATAAGCCTGTGCTAACTGACCAAAAGAAGCAAATTTACCATCAATGTAAAGATGGTTAAAGGATATAATTCCCTTGTCTCTCCAGATTAAAAAAGCATTGTCAATAATGGATGGAGTGAACAGAGGGTTAAAGCAAACAGGAGCCAGACCAGATATAGATTGCAGAGTAAAATGTTGTTTAAATTGAGTCCAGATTTTAAGACAATTTTTCACTACAATACTATCTGAGTGCACAGACGGTGATATAGTCGTGGGGAAGCACAGGAGGGACATCAGAGATGATGAACCACAAGAGGCCTCCTCAACCTGTAACCAGGGTGGGGGTTGGTCACTAGTGCAACAACAGTGTAACATGGCTCTAATGTTCGCTGCCCAGTAATAGAGTAAGAAGCTGGGGAGGGCTAGGCCACCCAGCTCCTTAGGTTTTTGTAAAGTGTCTTTTTTAATTCTAGGGGCCTTTTTGTTCCATAAAAATTGGGAAATTGTGCGGTCTAGTGAGTGAAAGAAACGTTTAGTAAGGAAAATGGGTATACATTGGAAGAGATATAAAAATTTCGGGAGCACATTCATTTTAACACAATTTATCCGCCCTGCAAGAGAGAGGGGCAAAAGAGACCATCGCTGAAGATCCTGAGTCAAGCCTGCCAGGAGAGGGGAGAAATTATGTTTATATAAGTCTGAATAGTTTTTGGTTATACAGACACCCAGGTATTTAAAATGTTCAAAAGATGTTTTGAAAGGTAGATCAGATAATGGATATGCCATGGCTGCCGCATTAATTGGCATTAATTCACTTTTTTGGAAATTTAGTTTGTAGCCTGAAATTTGACCAAACTCCTCTAATAAGTTTAAGACGAGAGGGAAAGCTCTGTCTAAGTCAGAGACAAAGAGTAAGAGATCATCAGCATACAGGGACATTTTATGTTCAACACCACCCCTTGAAATACCTGGTATCTGACTGGACCTTAGAGCCAACGCCAACGGTTCAATGGCTATGGCGAACAAGAGTGGAGAGAGTGGACAGCCCTGACGAGTCCCACGCTTGAGGGGGAAGTAGTCAGAATAATCATTGTTTGTGCGAACACAAGCTTGGGGGGACGTATATAAAAGTCTGATCCATGATATGAAGGTATTACCAAAGCCAAAACGTTTTAAGACTGAAAAGAGATATGACCATTCTACACGGTCAAATGCCTTCTCTGCATCCATGGAAATAACCACCTCAGGGGTGTCAGAGGGTGTCGGTGTATAAACAATATCAAATAAACGTCGAACATTATGAAAAGAATGTCTGTCTTTAACAAACCCAGTTTGGTCGGTACCTACAATAGTTGGCAACACAGTTTCCAGGCGCCTAGCCAACATTTTGGCCAACAGCTTGACGTCTGCACATAGCAGAGAGATGGGGCGATAGTTATCACAAGAAAGTGGGTCTTTGTCCTTTTTTAAAAGGAGAGAAATAGTGGCCTGTCTTAACGTGGGGGGAAGATTGCCATTTTCCATAGATTCATTAAACATGTTAAGTAGAATTGGGGCTAATTGATCTGAGAATGTCTTATAAAATTCAGCCGGGAGACCATCAGGGCCTGGGCATTTACCACTCTGCATCAGCATCAAAGCACTGCTGAGTTCACCAATTGAAAAGGGTTCATCCAGTCTAGATGATGTCGCACTGTCAATGGAGGGAATCTCCAAAGAGTTAAAAAAATTGTCATACAATTTCTCATCAGCCACACATTCAGAGGTGTACAATTTGGCATAGAAGTCTCTGAATTGATTGTTAATTACCTTTGGGTCAATAGTTGTCCCATCAGAAGTGCTGATCTGAGTTATGTGTTGTGATGAAGATGCTTGTCGAATTTGGTGTGCAAGCAGTTTGCTAGGTTTATCTCCAAATTCATAAAATTTATGACGGGATTTTGACAGCGACTCTGCTGCTTCATTGGAAGCCAGGAGATCAAATTCTGCCTTTTTCGTGAGTAATTCTTTGGACAGATCTGAACTGGGTGAATCCACACATCTAGACTGAAGCTCTGATATATCCCTAGCAAGGCTGGCCCTTATCTCTGAGGTGATCCTTTTCTGATGGGCTGAGTAAGATATTATCTCTCCTCTCAGGTAAGCTTTGCACGCCTCCCAAATGGCTGCTGCCGATGTGTCTGGGTTTACATTGGTAGAGATGTAGACATCAATGCGGTTCTTAATTGTCAAAACAAAGTTTGGGTCAGAAAGCAGTAAAGAATTAAAGCGCCAGGGCGAGCGTGTCAAAGATCTACCAGGAAAAGAGATGTCAACAACCATTGTTGCATGGTCAGATATCACAATGGGAGTATAGGCACATGAACTGACAGAAGGTAGGAGTTTGCTATCAATGAGAAAGTAATCAATGCGAGAGAATGTGCCATGGACAGGAGAAAAGAAAGAAAACTGTTTAGTACTAGGGTTGAGGAAGCGCCATGCATCCGTGACTTCATATTGCTCCATAAACATCTGAATTACTTTTGATGATTTAGATAAACTAGAGGGCTTATTGGATGATCGATCAAGCGAGGGGTCAAGACAACAATTGAAATCACCAGCAAGAATGAGTTGGTGAGAGATCAAATCAGTGAGAGAGAAAAAAAAGTTTTTGAAAAAAATATCGTTGTCCCAGTTTGGGCCATACACATTTGCCAAAATCAGACTATTACCTCCCATTTTGCCTGTGATGATGACATAGCGCCCATTTGTGTCAGACACCACTTTGGTCACAGAGAATGGCACGGATTTGTGAATAAGAATGGCTACTCCCCGGGCCTTACTTGAAAAAGAAGAGTGAAAGAGTTGGCCCACCCAGCCCCTCTGGAGTTTAAGGTGATCTGAAGGCAGAAGATGAGTCTCTTGTAGAAAGGCTATTTTAGTGTTTAAGTGTGAAAGATGGTTAAACACTTTGTTGCGTTTGACAGGGGAGTTCATACCCTTAACATTCCAACTAACAAATCTTAAAGCGCCACCCGGTGTACGCAGGGTATTTGTGTGTGCCATCATGTGATAGGGTAAATTTGAGGGTGTGTTGCAATAACAATCACTGGTTCGTCTGTCAAAGACAACGCCACCTGCTCCCACCCCAGCGCCAGAGATGAGAGGTAGAGCACTTGCTTGTTGAACAGTTGAATACATAAAGACATAAGAGCAGCATGCACGCTAGAGAAAAGAAAATACACATATAACACATAAAACACATTAAAACGAACTGAAATGACATTTACCCCAGATCCAATCCCACCCCCCCTCCCCAGAATTCCAGCTACTGCATCACTACGCAGCAACATGGAGCACTCTGATTCTCTGATCAGCATATTTCCCACACTTCCTTACGTTAACGCGCTGCTCCCACAGTAGTTGAAAAACTCACGTAACCGATTATGCTAATGTAATAACAAAATACAAAAAACAGTTGCAATAGGCAAACAGGTTCACACGTAGGAATTGCGCACCATCCAGCACTAACATTGTCAGAAATCAAACCAACACCTCGCATACAACCGGAGGAGAACAGTATACAGTGTGCTGTTAATAGGCGCATATACAAAGCGATAATTATAATTGCCCTGTGTTCGACGGAGCATAAGCTATCGTCAAGCTAGTGCTAACATTTAGCTAACGATGCAGATAGCATACTTTGAGTTCGTTAGCGCCACCAAACACTCACACTAAAGGGCACTTACGTTCAAGCCACTGAATAAAGTTCAGTCACTTGCATGATTCTCCGCCTGCAGACCTT
>NC_085008.1:32428022-32453022 GCF_963854185.1 Sardina pilchardus
AAATCCAGCAGTTTATTTAGTGACCGCGTCAAGGGAGCACAGATAGGGCCGATACATGGTTGTAAGAGTGTGTGTGTGTGTGTGTGTGTGTGTGTGTGTGTGTGTGTGTGTGTGTGTGTGTGTGTGTTTGCAGGTAAGGTAAGGTAAGGTAAGGAATACTTTATTGTCCCTGGAGGGATATGTATCTTAGCCTCCAAGCCACTGCGCCAGATAACACATAGTGTAGTGTATTGGACAGCTCCACAACATACAGTATATAATACACAGCGTACCTCACATATACATAATACATCCATACTGTACATGCACTCCACGCCACCGCATCACTCACAACACAACATATAGGACAGCATCGCAAACATCCACACACCAGCGCACTGCACGCCACCTGGTACAGTACACATGTAAAGCTCACACACACACACACACACACACACACATGTGCTTAGGCTTCATAGGATACTGACTAGGACATCACATTACATAACATTACATTTAGCAGACACTTTTTGTCCAAAATGACTTCCATGTGTCAAATATATTATGACATTGTCCCCGGAGCAACTTGGGGTTAAGTGCCTTGCTCAAGGGTACAACGGTGGAAGCCGGGAATTGAACCGACAACCAGACCAGGCCATCATGGCCAGACGCATAATAGACAATAAGACAATATACCGGTAATAGACCACCTAATAGAGACATGCCGCTAATTGATATTATTTAGCATCTTGATGGCTGATGGAATGAATGAGTTCTCGTATCGATTCAGTCTACTGGTTGGCTTCCTGAACCGTCTGCCTAAGGGTAAGATTTCAAATTCTGAATTAATTTAGAAAGGTCCGTCTGTGCCGATTTTTCATGCAGAGACTGAAGGTAATAATGATTTTGAAACCCTGCAATCTTTGTGGATGTTTGACTAAAGATGTGCAGCCTTGGGCTTGATCATCTCTGGCACCAGTGGCACCTGACTGAGAGTAAACCAGAAAAGCCATTTCATATTACGAAGGTGGGATGACACTTTATTTTAAGATAAAGACAAACTCTATTTGATACCGCTGCCAATGCTCAAAACATAATTACAGTACACCTCTGTGGTAGTGTGGTGGTCTTATTTTAATCTCTCTATACACGTTTAATATTTCATCTTGTCTGTAAAGACAAGACAAGACTACCACAGAAGTGTAATTATATTTCGAGCATTGTCAGTGGTATAAAATAGTTTTTTTGACGTGCTATTTTTTTTTAACGGTCTTGCTCCAAACTCCACCAATTAACGTAATTTTGCTTTCAATCAAATGTTTGAACACGTACCCGAAATAAAGTGTTACCTTGTTTTGCCTCCAGATTCTTCTTCTTGAGTAGAGGCCTTATGACTGCTGTTTTCAAGGATGTCAGCAAAAATATGCAAATGTATTGCATTAGTTAGTTGAGAGAAGTTCAGGTGTTAATTGTGAGGGAGGATATGTTAACTTCTAGACAGTTGAAAGTACCACGGTAGTGTTATTTATATTTCTACTAATGATGCCATATAGGAAAGAGTTGTAGACCTCTGAAGTTCGCCTACAAAAAAGCTACCCTCATTGCCCAAATAAGGAGGTCCGGTATCTTGAGATGTTTACTATGAGAAAGTAACATGAGGATTTTCAATTATTGCACCTGTTAAACTCTGCGGGGACGAAGAAACTGGAAATGCAGACATTTTGCACCACAAAGTGTTGTCCTCCCTTCGAGTGGATACTGTGATCTTCGTACAGTAGGTGAAGACAGTGCACTTTGATCTTTGCTACCCCAGAGCTAACTTACAATGCAACTTGCCATAGGCAGTTAGCTTCAATGAACAAAGATGGTAGCTTTGGATCCTTTTGAAAGGGATATTCCGCCATTTTTGGAAAGTGCAATAAGACCAACTGAAAATGAAACCTGGCGTTTTTCTAGGCTGATTTGACATGGAACTACACTCTCATCTGGCGTAATAATCAAGGCAACTTGCAAACGTACCATAGGCGCAGTGATATCGTGCGCAGCATCTGAAAATAGTCCCCATAGACAACAAGCAGTTAGTGCCAGTAGCTGCAAGTTGCCTTGATTATTACGCCAGATAAGAGTGTAGTTCCATGTCAAATCAGCCTAGGAAAACGGCAGGTTTCATTTTCAGTTGGTCTTATTGCACTTTCTAACTTGAGAGGAGACACGTTTTAAATGGGAAAATTACCAGAGATCTTAGTCACTTTTAAACATGAAGCTAATAGGCGAGAAGCTAATGGTCTAATCTAATTCAATGATCTATGCTAGGCTGAAGCTAAAAGTTGTATCGCCAGACTCACAGAATGGCTGGATGAACGGGAACAAGGTAAATATCGATTGATTTGCTCGAGGGAAGGTGGAAAATTAGCGTATTTCCAAAAATGGCGGAATATCCCTCTAAAGGCGAACTTTAGAAGCCTATATGCGAGGAGCATCGTTGTGGCTTTCATGGCCCAGATAACAATTTCCTTTGGGCCGGATCCGCATAAAAGCCTATAGATCCGCATGTAGCGGACCTACGGTATCTGACTGTGGGCCAGATGTGGCCCACACACAATAAGCGGACCCGTATTGCAGATCCGTACAACACAGAATAAGCGGACCCGTGTCACACACAATAAACGGATCCATATTGCAGATCCGTACCACACACAAGAAGCGGACCCGTACCACACACAAGAGGCGGACCCGTATTGCAGATCCGTACAACACAGAATAAGAGGACCCGTGCCACACACAAGAGGCGGACCCGTATTGCAGATCCGTACAACACAGAATAAGAGGACCCGTGCCACACACACACACAATAAAAGGACCCGTATTGCAGATCCGTACCACACACAAGAAGCAGACCCGTACCACACACAAGAGGCAGACCCGTATTCATGGGTTGCATCAGGTCCCTTTGCACAGGTGTATCAATCACCATGCAGTCTGCATTGATAATCAAGGTGCTTCATTTTATACACCTGTGGAAAGGGACCTGATGAAACCCATGAATTGCAGATCCGTATACCACACACCAGAGCGGTAGATAAAACAGAGTGGCGACACTCCCATAGACCTCCGTAGGAAAAAATGGCAGTGCTTTTTCCAGGCTATTTCCTCGTTATGGGACTTTTGGAACTATTTACAGCCAATCTCTTGGTCAGTAGTTAATGAGTTAATTTATTACACCTTCCAGCATCTAGAAGTACATCCCACCCTCCTGGAATTCAGCCATTCAGCGCAGGTTTTTTGGAACTTTAGATCGCGTGGCGGCGACATCAAAGCGTGTCGCAACTCTCTCTGCTCTCTCTATGGCTCTGCCACACACAAGAAGCAGACCCGTACCACACACAATAAGCGGACCCGTATTGCAAATCCGTAGGCCTACCACACACAATAAGCGGACCCGTATTGCAGATCCGTACCACACACAAGAAGCGGACCTTTACGGGTTCGCTTACTGTGTGTGGTACGGATCTGCAATACAGTTCCGCCTCTTATGTGTGGTACGGGTCCGCTTATAGGGCTCGGGATCATGACGTGAAAACTTTGCGGGCACAGCACAGCTAATACTATATTTCTGCTTCTTGTCTTCTGCATCTGAATGAATGGACATCACGTTCGGTGCGCTACCAACATGGCGGCAGTATTCCTAGAATGCAAGTCGTGTGCCCGAGCCCTATTGTGTGTGGTACAGATCTGCAATGCGGTTCCACCTCTTATGTGTGGTACGGGTCCGCTTCTTGTGTGTGGTACGGATCTGCAATGCAGGTCCCATATTACATATGACTTTAAGCAGACATTCACAACATCCCCAACTGGTCACCACTATAAAAAACTTTGCAGAAGAATTAAGGAGGCTTATCACAATTTTATGACTTTATAAACCTCATGGTTTAGATATAAAATATAACCTAGACATTCTCTGATAACTTTAATTATATTTTGTGTAGGCCTACTTTGTTGAGGTTTGCTTCCCAGCATGCATTGCAAATATTAGTTTTGAATTTTGAAACAATGTGGTTGGGACATTTTAGCTTATAGGCTAACCTACTCCACTTATGTTTTGAACAACAACATTACCAGATATGACCATTGACTTAGTAATTTATTAGGGGGGAAATACACCGTAGTCATGAAAGTATTAGACCTAACCGGGTATAAATATCCAGCTAACTAATATAGTTATTATTCATGTGGACGTGATCATCAATCTCCAAACCGCACCCACAGGCAAGATAAATAAATGTGTAAACTTAAATACTAGACGTAATTGCAAATTATTACTGCATACCAATTACAGCTTAACAATGTTGACAGGTGTTTCACTTGCATAAGTAGTAACCTGACGCCACATGCTTCGTGGCAGATTGACTTGGGTAAGCTAAACAGCGCAAAAGCTAAACGGTGAACAGCTAGTTGGGTGCAATTTGATTTTTCCTGTTTTTACGTCGCAGTGACAAAATATGTTTTTTAAAATGCTCTGAATCATCGCCGGGACGTTATCTTTTTTGTTGGGAGCAGTCTTAGCCCTTATTGGCACCAGATCAGTTAAACGGATCCAAAACAATTTTGGACCGATGTGCGTTTGGACGCCGGATCAGGTCCACTATGCAGATCCGTGCCGGATGTCGTGGTAGGTGTGTTTTGCTATCTGGGACGGACCTGGACGAGTGCAAGTTCATATCTCCCGCAGATCCGTCAAACGGATCCAAAACAATTTTGGACCGATGTGCGTTTGGACGCCGGATCAGGTCCATTATGCAGATCCGTGCCGAATGTTGTGGTAGATGTGGCCCAGTTCCGTCCCAGTGTAGTTTTGCTATCTGGGGGTGGATCTAAAGTTTCACTCGCTGTTCCGACACTCTCTTCTTAGGAGTTAAAGATGCTGTCAGAGTGTGTGTGTGTGTGTGTGTGTGTGTGTGTGTGTGTGTGTGCCCCTAGCATTTTGTGTCACAATCAGCAAACATCCCCCCCCCCCCACACACACACGGTACTTTCTGTGTTAAAATATAATGTATGCTGTTTTGGACAAAAACATTTAGAAATGTAAAATAAATTCAAATATAAATGTTAAACACAAGCAATGCAATTGCTGACTGCACCTTTAAACTGATTTCTCCCCAGAGTACTTTCCGTTGATCCGTGACTGTCTTGACTTTTTAATGGAGCGATGTCACCCGTACTATTTGTCAATTTTGAATTAAAATTATCCAGTGAATCATCTACCGAGTCTGACAGATGACTTGACGTCTGTGAAAGTGCTTGCTCAAAGAGAGCACTTGTGTGATCATTTATGATTCTCCTTCTTACCACCTTAGATTTGCTCTGCAATTATTTCCATGGCATAGCTGTTTTCTGGATTATCCACCTGTAAACACACGTCAAGAACACACAGAAAAGGGCAGATCACATGTGATAAGTCCAGCCAGAGAACTGTGAGAATCCTTATGTAGTAGGAAGGAGCGTGTAGCTTGTGAAATTACAATGTCTTGAATATAGTGTGAAAAGAGCAAGAGAGATGTCCTGTGCTAGTAGATCTGGATGCTGCAGAACTGTGTGTGTGAATGCTACACACCCCTTCTGCTCCCACAGTCTCAGTCTCGTCTCCATCATCATCATCATCATCATCATCATCACCGCCATATTCATCATCACTGCCATCACCACTGCCATAGTCATCTTCGTCATCATCATCGTCATCATCATCATCATCATCATCATCAATACTGCTATCATCATGATCATACTCATACTCATCTTCATCATCACCACCACCATATTAATCTTCATCATCATCACCATCATCATCATCATCATCATCATCATCATCACTGGCATCATCCCCTGCACTAGAGTGATCTTCTTCATCATCATGATCATCACTGTCATCATCATTACCACCATACTCATCTTCATCATCATTCATCATCATTCATTATCATCATCAGGATGGTCCTACCTCATCTCATTCATGCTCTCACAGTCTCACAGTCTTGTCTCTATCACCATCACCGCCACCATCACCATCATCCTCTTCACCATCATCTTCATCCTCTTCACCATCATCATCAGGGCGGTCCTACCTCATCTCATTCATACTCTCACATTCTCACAGTCTTGTCTCTATTACCATCACCATCACCATCATCCTCTTCACCATCATCTTCATCCTCTTCACCATCACCATCATCATCATCATCATCATCACCGCCACCATCATCCTTTTTATCTTCTCCACCAACACCATCATCATCAGGACAGTCCTACCTCATTTCGATTCTGATTTTTAGTGTGCATATGTGCGTTTGCTTTTGTGTATGTGTGCTTCTCTGTCTGTGAGTTTTCGCTTGTGTGTGGTGGCGTGTGTGTGCACATCTGCTTGCCTGTGTTTGTGTGTGTGTGTGTGTGTGTGTGTGTGTGTGTTTTTATTTTTATTTTATTTTATTTTTAATTTTTTAAGAGACCAGGGACAAGAGGTGTTTGTGCAGTGCTTGGACAGGTGGATAGGTAATTACTGTTGGAGATGCTGCTGTTGATCAGATGGGATATACGTGGTTACAGGTTATGTTGGTTGGGTTTGATAAAGCCGTGGGCAGCCGTGGTGTACTGGTTAGCGCATCGGGCTTGTAACCGGAGGGTTGCCGGTTCGATCCCCAACCAGTCCACCACGGCTGAAGCGCCCTTGAGCAAGGCACCTAACCCCTCACTGCTCCCCGAGCGCCGCTGGTTGGGCAGGCAGCTCACTGCTCTGGGTTGTGTGATTCACCTCACTGTGTGTTCACTGTGTGCTGTGTGTTCACTAATTCGGTTAAATTGGGTTAAATGCAGAGAACTGAATTTCCCTCACGGGATCAAAAAAGTATATATTCTATTCTTCTTCTATTCTAACGATTATGAATGGTTTCCATATTTCTTCAAAGGCTGACATATGCTTCTTTTGGTGAACGTGGTTTCTTTCCATTGACATGTATTCTGAAATTAAATTAGTCCAGTGTGTGATGTGACATGACTTCGTTGATTTCCAGTTCTGGAGGAATACTTTCTTAGCGACAGCTAGAGAAATCTAGCCTGGATGCCAGACAGAAGTTTAGCCCCACCTACATCCTTTTTCTGCTGGGAACTTCGGTCTGGCACTTCTCCGTTCGGCTGCTACTATTCGCGATACAGTTCTGTTCGGACCAATCACATTGTCAGGGCGGGCTTTACGTGACGATTGACAGATGAACAGCAGTGACGTTCACGGCGGCATGCTTTGAATGCGTCCTCGTTCGACGAGTTGGGTGTGAGACCGTGTTGGCTTAGGTTGATTTTGATTGCAACAGAAACGCTATGGCTATAAATGAATACTTTTTTCATGCAGTTTGGCCTTTCGTTTAGCTAAGCTATGGAAACTCCCAGGTTTTATCATGGATTCACACAACTATTTCTGAACACTAAGGCCCCGTACACACGTAGCCAGGCCCGGGGTGGGTAATCGGGAGAATCGGGAGATTTCCCAATGGGCCGCTTCACTTTTGGGCCGGTCGAGAATTATTATTTTTTTTTTTTACATTTGTCAGGTTAGTCCATCTTCTCTTAAAGTAGGCTACAGAGGTTCCGCATTCTGACACAGCAGCCTCTGCATGGGCTGTAGCATACCATGCGAGGGAGTTCTCCCCTCCCAAGATAGTTGGTTGGGTCCATAGCACGTCTTTTCCAAAATATGATTTCAGTAAGCTACCGATAGCAGGGCCGGCCCTACCGCAACTATATGCGCCAGGGTCTCCAGCAAGTGTGAAATTATTTTTTAAAGCTGTCTCATCACCAGACTATTTGCTACAATATTTACCTCTGTTACAACAAGTCATGATTTATGCCCATTAAACTTTTAACTTACCGTCAGCATCCGTGTCACCTGAAGCATGCGATAGAAATATCTATGCTAAGTACAGTTGATCTGTGCATGCACCATCTTCTGATTATTTGATTTAGAAAGCAAGTTCATTATTTTGAGCTGCTATTAGAATGGAAGCTTAATATAATAATTTAGCCCGAAGTTAGATAACGTGTAGATATTTGCTGCAATTTCAAAACCGGATTACTCGGGAACAGCGTATTGTACAGAGGAATGCTTCGTATCCTCGGGTCCGATACGGTCTGCTGTTCATTTTGATATATGGTTAGCTATATGTTGACTGGAGTTTGGGAGATGGTACCACCGAGAGTAATGGGTGTGGAGGTGGATGAAGCTCCGTGTAGTGGAAATAGCCTATGATTAAACTGAATGCCTAAGCAACGTTAATTTTCGTAAGGTTTCGTTAAGTTTTTTTTTTTTTTTTTTTTTTTTTTAAACCAGATTATGTTATTTTTTTTTTTATTGAGATTTTCAAAGAATTAGCACATATACAAAATCAACATAACATGTACAAAGTAACATAGACAACATAAAACACAACCCCCCCCCCCCCCCCAAACATAACAACAAACCAACACAACAACACAGGACTAGGACACAGGCAATGGCTACATAAAATGACTGTTACCACAGAAATAAGGTATACATTTAGGCAATAGGCATGAGGTAAGACAATTTACACTGCAGGTAGCTGGATTTTCTCTTTGACATAGCTGATAAATGGGTTCCACAAATCAAAAAACCTTTTTACAGAGCCCCTTAATGAGTGTTTTATCTTTTCTAATTTAAGAAAGTACAACACATCCTCAACCCAGTGTGTAAAAGTGGGAGGATGAGGGTCTTTCCATTTAAGAAGGATTAAACGTCTGGCGATGAAAGTTACAAAAGCAATGCAATCAGACTGTGCTGCAGACAAACCAAGATTGCCCGGGGAGGCACCAAAAATAGCCATGAATGGGCAAGGATTGATGGTTATACCCATACCTATGCAGTCTGAGAGCACTTCAAAAATCAAAATCCAAAAGTTCGCTAGTTTGCTGCAAGCCCAAAACATATGGGCATGAGTAGCAGGGCATGAATGACATCGGTTACAGATTGGGCTTATATTTGGAAAATGTCTGGAGAGTTTAAGGTTGGTCCAATGCGAGCGGTGTACAATCTTACATTGCATTAGGCTGTGTCTAGCACAAATCGATGAACCATGTACTCTTTGCAGGATTGAGAGCCACATATCCTCAGCAATGTTTTCACCCAGATCAAATTCCCAATCGGCCTTTAAAGAAGGAAGCATAGAGTGGCGCTCCTGTGTAAACTTATTATATATTATTGAAATTATGCCCCTAAATGATGCATTGTGTTCTATAAGCCCCTCAAATGGGTTGCATGGAGGTAGTGTTGGAAACACTGGTAGTGTTTTACGCAAAAAGTCTCTGACCTGAAGGTAACGGAAGAAGTTACTTTTGGGGAGGTTAAATTGTTTACAGAGCTGGTCAAATGAGGAAAAAACACCATCAGAGTAGAGGTCATAGAAAGATTCAATACCTGACTTCCGCCAATTGAGAAATGATGTGTCTAATAAGGAAGGTGTAAAAGCATGATTAGAGTGGATAGGAGCCTTTAAAGAGAGACATGTCCATCCAAAATGGCGACGCATCTGAGACCAGATCCTTAAAGTTGATCTCACAATCTTATTTTTAGTAAAGGCTGTTGGGGATTCAGAGGTGGAGGAATAGACCATGGCCGACAAAGAGGAGGGTAAACAAGATAAAGACTCTAAAATATACCATGATGGAGCATCAGCACCGGGATCCTCATACAGCCAATGTACAATTGGGCGTATATTAGAAGCCCAGTAGTAGGCAAGAAAATCTGGGGCTGCCATGCCACCAAGATGTTTAGGACGGAGTAAAGTACTTCTAGCTATGCGGGGAGCTTTGTTATCCCATACAAAAGATAAGATGACAGAATTAAGTTTGTGAAAGAATGATTTGGGAATGAATACAGGTATGCATTGAAATAGATATGTGAATTTGGGGAGAATGTTCATTCGGATGGAATTAATACGGCCTGCGACAGAGAGAGGAAGGGACCCCCAATGCTTAAGGTTGAGTTCAGTCTGTTTGAAAAGAGGTGAGAAATTAGCAGAAAAAAGATTGGAAAATTTATCCACAACACTGACACCTAGATATGTAAATGAATTTGAAACCTTGAAAGGCAGAGAGCTAGATGAGTATCGACGGGCTGCCTCATTGATTGGAAACAGTTCACTCTTCTGTAAATTGAGTTTATACCCTGAGAGATTATGAAATGTATCTAAAATGCAAAGCACATGTGGTAGAGACTGGGCCGGGTCTGAGATGTATAAAAGTAAATCATCTGCATATAATGAAACTTTTTGCTCCTGACCTTCTCTCATGATACCTTTCACAAGTAGAGTGTGTCTCAGAGCAAGTGATAATGGCTCAATGGCTAAGGCAAAGAGCAAGGGTGATAATGGACAACCCTGTCTTGTGCCACGGCCTATCTGAAAATATTCGGAGAATGTGTTATTAGTACGAACTGAAGAGAGTGGAGAAGTGTATAGTAATTTAACCCAGGAAATAAATGTCTGACCAAAACCAAATTTTTCAAGAGTGTAAAAAAGATAACTCCATTCCACCCTATCAAAAGCCTTTTCCGCATCTAAGGATACTAGAAGTTCTGGAATAGGGGAATCAGATGGGTGGTATATGATGTTGAATAAACGCCTCACATTAAAAAAAGAAAATCTGTTTCTGATGAAACCTGTTTGATCAGCTGATATGATGTCGGGTAGAACTTTTTCAAGGCGACGGGCAAGTACTTTAGCTAAGATCTTTTCGTCAACATTAAGTAATGAGATTGGGCGATAGGAACCACAGCAGAGAGGGTCCTTATTCTTCTTCAGGATTAGAGAAATTTGGGCAGATCGTAAGGTTTTGGGTAGGATGCCTGAAGCAAAAGACTCTGAGAACATGTTAATAAGTAGAGGAATAATCTTTGCAGAAAATCTTTTAAAAAACTCAATTGGGAATCCGTCAGGCCCAGGACTTTTACCACTCTGCATAGCCATAATGGCCTCCCCCACTTCCGCTGCAGTAATTGGTCTTTCAAGATTTTCAGCTATATCCTCTGAAAGTTCTGGTATGGGAAGGCCAGAAAAAAAATTAGACAGATCATCAGTGGTAGGTTGCTGTTCTGAAGTGTAGAGTGATATATAGAAATTCCTGAAAGCATTATTAATTTCTTGGGGATCCCTAGTAAGGCCACTACTTGTGTTAATTTCTGCAATAACCCGAGAAGCAGCTGACTGACGAAGCTGGTGTGCTAAGAGACGGCTAGGCTTATCGCCATATTCATAATATTTGTGCCTGGATTTCAAGATCATTTCTTCTGCATGAGTTGTACTGAGATTTTCAAATTCTGTTTTGAGGAGGAGTTTCTCCTTGTACAAAGCAGGAGAAGGAGACTGAATGTATTGGTTCTCTAAATTCTGAATGCGATGCATGAGACTGGTGACAGTAAAAGATCGCAGCTGCTTATCGTATGCTACCCGGGATATTAGTTGGCCTCTCATGTAGGCTTTAAATGCTTCCCATAATATGCTATGGTTTGTCTCACCAGTTGCATTTGTGTCAATGAAAAAATCAATTTGTTGTGATATATACTCAACAAAATTACAGTCAGAAAGGAGAGATGTATTAAATCTCCAAGGTGGGCGAGATGTTGATTTGTGAGTGAATTTAACGTCCATTAAGAGGGGAGAATGATCTGAGATAAGTCTAGCATGATAGCTACAACCTTGAACAAATGGAAGTAACTTATTGTCAACAAGAAAATAGTCTATACGTGTATATGTGTGATGGACAGGGGAAAAAAATGAATAACCCTGAACATTGGGGTTCAGGCGTCTCCATATGTCTGCCAGACCGTAATTATGAAGGTGTGTATTTATAACTTTTGCAGATTTTGACATTGCATATTTCTTTCTGGTAGAGGTATCAAGAGACTGAAGGCAACAATTGAAATCTCCAGCTATAATTACAAAATGAGAGTCAACATTCGGCAGGGAGGAGAAAAACTTAATAAAAAACTGTTCATCATCATGGTTGGGGGCGTAAACATTTGCCAGTATCAGTGGAGTCTCATATAATGTCCCTGTAACAATGACATAGCGCCCATTTCGGTCAGCTACGACATTGGATGAAACAAAAGGTACTGAATGATGAATTAAGATAGCAACACCTCTGGCTCTACTATTAAATAATGAATTAAATGACTGAGAAACCCATCTCCTACGTATTTTAGCATGGTCAGAGGTGTTCAAATGTGTCTCTTGGAGAAATGCAATTTGAGCCCCTAAATTATCCAAATGAGCAAGAACCTTATTGAGTTTTGTGGGCTTTCCCAAGCCTCTCACATTCCAGCTAACAAAAGTAATAGGCCTACTTGCTACAACTCTAACTGAGCTATTAGCCATATTTTAAACATAAAGAAAGTGTAACAGTGGTACAGATAGGTGAGAAACAGCATTGCAGTGTAACATAAGCCCAGACAGACATAACATAAAAAACACATAGCCCCACCCCATTTGAACACCTCCCCGAACTCGGTGTAATCATCCCCATAACAAAGATAAACATTAGGTTGATCAGTTATACCAGGAGCCTAGAATAGCCTACCAGCAAAAAAAACAAACAAACTGAGGCAAATATCTGGCAAATTAAACAGATATATAATATATATACTGTATATATATTTTTTAAAAACTATAAGAACCCTCATTTTCCTTAAAGTAAGACTTGGAATTGAGAAATGTTATCAAGTATAGCCAACAAAGTGACCGAAAATTCAACTGAGCTTAACAGCAAAAACCAACGCCAGCGCTCAATCAATTCAGAGATAAATTTGTTACCGTCCAAATACAAGTTCAATCGTCAGCAGCTGCCTCCTCCGGCTCTTCACGTAGGTCAGCATCGGGAAGCTTTGAGACCACATAGTTCATCGCCAGCTTAGGGTCGCTGAATACTTGCTCCTTTTCCCCAGGTAGAGTGACACGAAACTTCGCTGGCAGACGAAATCCAAAACGAGCCCCCTTGACATCACGCAGCCGTTTCCTCACGTCCCCGAAAGCAGCCCTCCTCTTGGCCTCAGCTGCGGTCAGGTCAGGGAAGATGTAAATTGGTCGGCCGTTGAAGGAGAGAGACTCCAGTTGACGTGCCTGGCGCAGAATGAGTTCGCGGGCCTGAAAGTAGTGTACTCTGATGACAAAAGGTCTCGGAGGTTGGCCGTGCTTTGGTTTGGCTTGCAAAGTTCTGTGAGCCCTGTCGAGTAAGGGTTTCTCGCTCAATTTAAGCACATCCTGCAGCACACGAGAGACAAATTCAGTGGGTGAAACCCCTTCTTGGTCCTCTGCAATGCCCACCAGCCTAATATTATTCCTCCGGGACCTACTCTCCAGATCTTCACACTTAAATTGTAGATCCTTAACTTGGCTTTGGAGCATAGTTACCGTGTTCTCGAGGGCAGACATAGAGTCGCTGGTAGTGGTTGCTGACGTCTCCAGATCTTTCAGACGGCCCTCTTGCTCCTCAACAGTTTTTTGCAAGGTGGTAACAGAGGAAGTCAGTTCCTCTCTGACAGCAGCTATGTCAGCCTGCACCTCACCAACGGCCAGTTCTATTTTGGTGCAAATATCAACTTTTAGAGAGTTCAGCGCCTTAGTTAGCATACTAGCTGTTAGCTGACCACCGTCGGTGCAGTCAGTTTCCTCCAGTGAGCTAGCGCTAGCACCCCGAACCGTTTTGTTGGACGATGATTTGGAAGTCGGCGGCTTCATATTTCGCTCTCTAAATTGGCCACTACAAGCTCAAGTACTTTATAACTAAAATTATGTCGATGTCTGAGGGTTAAAATCGAAATTATCTGTTTTACATCGAAATTATGAAACTTGCCTCTCAGAGCCTACGAGAAGACAACCTACATCACTCATGCGCAACAGCGCCCCCCAAGGTTTCGTTAAGTTTATCACAGCACCTGCTAATATCGTTTGAAAGCTCAAGTCCAGCTCTTCCACGATATCTGTGAATTATGTGTGATCTGTGAGCAATTAGGCTAAACAGAGAATGTGAATTTGGATACATTTTACGTCCACTCCTATAGATGGCGTTGCCATTCACAGTGTAACTTTGTACTGTGATTTGAACTGTAAACATTCAATATGCCTTTATGCTGAAGAGTGGAATACGTTTGAAATGCTTTATTCATTTATTTCTGCTTTTGTTAATTTATCAACCTTGGGATAGTGGAATATGTTAATTTCTCAGATTATTATTTAACCTACATTATTTGTTGAACCATGGTATTGAAAAGAAAAAAATACAGGACAGTAAGAGCTGAACTGTTGCTTAATTGATCCAATTTCCACTACCATGGAAAAAGTGGGCCGGTATTGGGCCTGAAATTCCCGGGCTGAAAAGAGGCCCCACTCCGGCCCTGCACGTAGCCGGGTATCTGCTTAAACAAAGGTATTTGTCTACGTTTGGACCTGTCATCCACATGACAATGCATATAAACGAATGTTTAAAAACACTCCGGGCAAAGTGAAGATCTGCAAATTCTCCATTTAAATTGACGTGTAGCCAGAGATAACCGGAGATCAGCGGTTTTGAACGTCAGAATATGCGCCAAAACAACAAATCTTTTCTGACGTCAAACGTGCGACCTTTGTTCACTGCAGAAGCATGGATCTGAGTGCCTTGAAAACAGAGATGTTTGGTTTTGTGTGGAAGGTTTATTTTTCCAAAAACGAAGTAATGTGGATAAAATTATTTTACAAATGGAGGGGGGGAAATATTTGGTTTTAAAAATACCCGGCTACGTGTGTACATAGCCTTAGACCAACGTGGATATGTGGGAAAACTTCAGTGTCACTTTCACCAAGTTAAAACAGCATTATTGCGTGATGTTGTTCCCGTTTGTTTGAAATGTCTGTTTGCTCATTGGGTTAACGACACACTTCCCCAGCTGTTCATTGCATGTTTGTACAGTTTGAAGGAATTATTTTTAAAAACGAAGGAGGGTGTTTTCCATATAGCCTACCCTGCTACATATTTTGTTGTCTTAAATTTCGCTATCACGTGTTGTACAAGATAGCTTAGGTTGATTTTGATTGCAACAGAAACGCTATGGCTATGAATGCATACTTTTTTCATGCAGTTTGGCCTTTCGTTTAGCTTAGCTATGGAAATGGAGGTTTTATCATGGATTCACACAACTATTTCTGAACACTTAGACCAACTTGGATATGTGGGAAAACTTCAGTTTCACTTTCAACAAGTTAAAACAACATTTTTGCGTGATGTTGTTCCCGTTTGTTTGAAATGTCTGTTTGCTCATTGGGTTAACGACACACTTCCCCAGCTGTTCATTGCATGTTTGTACAGTTTGAAGGAATTATTTTTAAAAACGAAGGAGGGTGTAATCCATATAGCCTACCCTGATACATATTTTGTTGTCTTAGATTTCGCTATCAGGGGCCTATTGCACAAAACTAGGATAAGGGATTAACCCGGGATATCTTGGTTATCCTGGCTCAATTTATCCGTGATCCAGTTGCACAAAAGCGGGATAGGGGGCAGCAGGATATGTTAAAGTATAAGTTACCATGGCGATTTATTCTGTGGAGCTAGCCTGCTCCTGACCAGGCTAACATCCAAGATAAGTTGATTCTAATGGTAATTACATTATCTGATTGGTTCAGCTAGCTGTCATTCAAATGAGACCTCCACGTGATTTTTTTTAAAGAGCTGTAGATTCCATTTATATATTATTTGCTACATGCATTTACTCGCAAAACACAGCAGAATGTCTGCCTAATACCATATGGATGTCATTTAAATTATGGTGGCCTTATTATTAATAACATAGCCTGTACTCGTTGTTTGCTTCTTTTTTGACAGATGTTTGATGAATAGGCTGTAGGCTAGTAGTTGATTGGAAGTGGAAGGGACATTTTTCGAAGGTGTTTTCAACTAATTCGCCTTTTAAGACAAATTAAGATACTTTGTGCATCTTTGCGGTGGCAAAGCGCTTCCTTAATGATGTTGCGTGCCGAGACAAGGAAGCTCTCACACGTGGGTGCATACGTAAATTTGCATTCAGTTGATCTGCCACACCTACTCCCGCTATGTAACAGAAATAATCATGATCCCCCATCCAAAAAAGTAACTTTACCTCATTGTTAGTCTATATCAAAAGCGGTTGTTCACTTTGTGTGCAAGACGCTATTTTTCGCGTCTTTTTTATTCCAACCGCGAGTTATTTGGGGGAGAAACGAGAACGCGCACACATACCGGATAACTTACACCTGGCTTGATGAATCCGTGTCTGCTTATCCTGGATTGGTCTTTGTGCAACCAATTCAGCCGGTATGCTCTTGTTTAGGATTCAGTGATCGCAGCTCAGTAACTTATCCCGGATGTCTTAATTCTGCTTTTGTGCAACGGGCCCCAGGTGTTGTACAAGATAGATACTGACAGCGCAATAACTTGTTCTGTTTGGTTTGGTCTATCCAATGAGTGCAGAGCTATCCCCCCCGCCCTGTATCGGTTGAATCATGCCCCATAATCGCGGCTTAACCTCTTAGGGCTTAGCGGCAACATACGTGGACAGAACATTTTAGCTCGTATGTCCACAATCGTGTTCACTACTGTATTGGGGATGCTTTGGACACGTACAAGGGCACTTATGCTTCCATCTGGTGATGTCAGAAGTGTCTAACATACTACGGTAAAAAAACAAAATGGCGGCAAACACAAGCGAAAATTCAAGTGGCCGCTCCATACACAAACATCTTCCAGGTAAAAAATCCTGTATTATTTTATAGCTTATTCTTATTTAGGTATTTAAAGAAGCGTTGAACATTAGTCATGACAAAAAAAATCGGAAAAAAACCTGTAAAATAAGAACAATAAGAACTCGCTAAACATGACGTACACGTATGTGTACGCAGGGACTGAAGTTCCTAGAGAAAAAAATTGAAAAAAAGTTTTTCTGGTGTAGCTAAAAGCTGTACATTGTCTAACTGTAATAAATAACAATTCAACAACTAAACACATATACATACATAGATTAGTTGGGTTAAAAATGTCGGTAAACCCTCTGGATCATCAGTATGCCACTGCCCCCCACACACAGCACACTGCCCCCCACCCCACCCCACCCCACACAAACACACCTGATTGCAATTCACATATACCACACTTTTCCATGCAATCCACTACACTTACAATACTTCTCAACTTTTCACACACACACACACACACACACACACACACACACACACACACACACACACACACACACGCACACACACGACTGCCGTCCTACCCCACCTTCACCTAACTCCCCCTACTTCACTGCATCATAGGAAGCCACACTACTTACAGACAACATACAGCCCACCAAACCACTGTATCATCATATGACACTGCCCCACATACACAGCACACTGGCTAACACTCCTCCCCCCCCCCCCCCCCCCCCCCCCCCGCCCCAAATGCTTTTTGCACTTGCCCCTGCCCCTGGCCAACCCCCCATCACACACACACACTGCCCCTTACCAGTGCCTTATTAGCCACATACATACAACACACTGCCCACCACCCTCCTGATAATCTGCCACTGCCCCACATACACAGCACACTGGCCAATCCCCCATCACACACACACACACACACACACTGCCCCTACCAGCATCTTATTAGCCACAGACATACAACACACTGCCCACCACCCTCTGGATCATCAGTATGCCACTGCCCCACACACACAGCACACTGCCCCCCCCCCCCCACACACACACACACTTACAGGCTCCCTCTACTAGCTCGACCCCAGGTAGTTGGGTTGGCCCCTTGAGCCGTGGATCTGCCCAAGATTTCTTCTGTCCCTTGGTGTTCCCCCCCACACACATGCATCATTCACCCCCTGCAGCTTACTCTTACCACCCCCACCCCCCAAATGCTTTTTGCACTTGCCCCTGCCCCTGGCCAACCCCCCATCACACACACACACACTGCCCCTTACCAGTGCCTTATTAGCCACATGCATACAACACACTGCCCACCACCCTCCGGATAGTCTGACACTGCCCCACATACACAGCACACTGGCCAACCCCCCCATCACACACACACACACACACACACACACACACTGCCCCTATCAGCGTCTTATTAGCCACAGACATACAACACACTGCCCACCACCCTCTGGATCATCAGTATGCCACTGCCCCACACACACAGCACACTGAACCCCCCCCCCCCCCCCCCCCCAATTATTCAAAACATGTTAAAAAAAAATGTGTGCATGTGTTCATGCACATTGATTCATGCAAAAGCAGTCAGGGAAGATCTGCTGGGTTCAATGTGAAAAAAAGAGTTTTTCATTCTATTACATGCTTGTGTTTTATGGAAGTTCGGACCCAGCGTCCACATATGTGGACATCATTTTTCTCTAAAAGTACATCATATCAAAAGATGATGCTTAGTTTTTATTCTAATTAGGTTCAAATAAGCCCAAAAAGCATAGTGAAATAAAAATTGCATGTAAAAAAACAGCTTGGGCCTTAGGAGGTTAATGGAGCAGTTTTTGACTCATATTCTGACAAGAATTGAGTATGATGTCGTCAGGCTAAGAGAAATCAGCAAAGGGTTTTTGAATTTAGGTGGGAAGTGTGTATTGGAGGTATCGCCAAGAAGGCAAAGTGGTGCTGAAGTTGGGATTCTGCAACTCAGGATAGTAGATAGTGTTTCAGTGACCTTTGACCAGAGGGAGTGAACCGGCTGACATAACCAAATGGTGTGGACGTAGTTATCTGTGCTCCCTAAAGTGCATTGTGAACAAATCTCGGTGTCGGCCAATCCTATTTTGAACATCTTGCTTTGAGTGATGTGTGTTCTGTGGATGACTTTATATTGTATAAGCTGTAAATTGGGGTTAGTTGTCATGGTGAACGTGTTTTTGCATACTTGTTCCCATAAGTCAGGGTTGGGAGAGACTTGAGATCATTTTCCCACTTAATAGTTTGAGTGTTATTGTGCTGTTTAGGTTAGATATAATTGTATACAATTTGGAGGTCAGTTTTTTTATGGTTGTTAATTTGGATTAGTTCTTCGATTAGCGGAGATGGCTGTAGCATAGTATTACTTAAACTTGCTTTTTCTTTAATTCTTGCTTGGAGTTGTTGATATTGAAGAAATTGGTCTCTCCCAACCCCGTATGTTTGAATTAGTGCATTAAATTATATAAATTGGTTATTCTGAAATAAATTTCAATTCTTAATCATGCTGAAGGACTAACGGATTCCACTCCATCCTGGAAGTGACTGTCCCTCACAGATCATCATAGGTCAGAGGTCAAAGGTTAAAGTTCAGAGGTCAGACGTGCCAGCTAATGAAGACATCAATGCAGTCTTTAGCCCAGTGCTGAGTCATGTTTAACCCAATGCTGAGGGTCATGTTTAGCCCAATGCTAAGGGTAATTTTTAGCCCAATGCTGGGTTATGTTTAGCCCAATGATGAGGGTCATGTTTAGCCCAATGCTGGGTCATGTTGTTGCTCTGCTACATTAGATTTACATTTAGTATTTATACACAATGAGCAACAGACGTGGCTACTAATGTGTGAGTGTGAGTGTAGTCATTGTGGCTGATTGATAAAAGCAGTTTAATTAATTCCAGCAGTGTAAGTAGCACTGTACACACACACATGTGCGTGTGCGGATACGTATGCAAATGTGACTTATTTATTCATCTGTGATTTTGGCATGTGTGGTCAAGTACGTCAAGTACATGTGTGGTCTTCTCCTGTCTCACTCTGTACTCCTCTGCCCTAACACACACACACACACACACACACACACACACACACACACACACACACACACACACAGACAAACACTCTTTCTCTCACACACAGACTACTCTCTCTCTCTCTCTCTCTCTCTCACACACACACACACACACACACATACACACACAACATAAAAGTAAGTGAGTAAAACTTGTTATCCTCCCTTAGTCTGCCTTGTGTGTGTGTGTGTGTGTGTGTGTGTGTGTGTGTGTGTGTGTGTGTGTGTGTGTGTGTGTGTGTGTGTGTGTGTGTGTGTGTGTGTGTGTGTGTGTGTGTGTGTGTGTGTGTGTGTGTGTGTGTGTGTGTGTGTGTGTGTGTATGTATGTGTGTGTGTGTCTTAAAGTGTGTGTGTGTATGTGTGTGCTGTAATTAAAGATGCAGTTTTTCTGGTTGGATGCAGAGGTCATGCCCCTTGGCTGGCTGTGTGCGTGTCTGTGTAGTGGAATGTGTGTGTGTGTGTGTGTGTGTGTGTGTGTGTGTGTGTGTGTGTGTGTGTGTGTGGCGTCGCGACGGGCCATTAGGGGCTCATTGGCATGCAGTAAGCCTTTCGTCCTGCTGAACCACGCCCGTGATGGATCCATCCAAAATGCCTGGCCACACACACACACACACACACACACACACACACACACACATTCATTTCACTACACACACTCACACTCCCTATGATGGATCCGTCCAAAAAGCCTGGCCGCCAAGCGGAGATAAATCATGCTGTTGTCCTTGGTTTCTGGACACTGCACAGTTTAATTAGCCCAAAACCAGCCGACAGAGAGATGAATAAAGATGATAGGAGTAATCAGTGCTGTGCGGGGAGGTCCTCACACACACACACACACACACACACACACACACACACACACACACGCATACACACGCACACATGCACACACACACGCACACACACACACACACACACACATGCACACACACACATACAGAGAGAAACACACACTAATGCACACGTGCATACATCAACACCAGAGCATTTTACTCAAAACACATAATGATGAGCTCCTTCAAATCTCTGTCTCTCTCTTGCTTACCCACACCTCTCTCTCCTTCCTCACTCTCCATCTCTCTCCCTCTTCCCCCCACCTCTCTCTCAACTTCATTCATTCAGTCTCTCTCTCTCTCTCTCTCTCTCTCTCTCTTCATGCAGGAGATTATGGCTCATAAGGACCCTCTGGGCATCAGACAACTAATGACCCGATTTGACCCGGCCTTGCTCCCCTCTGATTGGCTGATGCATGGAGCTACAGGCTGTGGTTGGCTCCTGGTAGGGATGGCGAAAACTACTAATTTTCTTGACCGACCACCGAGCCTCATTAGCCGGTTGAAACCGGTTAACCGATTCGTTTAAAATATTCTACGCTATTTGAAATAACAGCCACGCAGTTTTGCAACTCTGTCGCATCTCTCTGTCCCCCGCTCACACACACAGCCCCGGCGGCGGCGCCGCACTTTCACTCACGTCACTGTTTTTAAAATCCCCTAGAGCGCGAAACATGAGTCCCGCAAACCAAGGAGCGTGTAAATAAGTGGAGGACAAATGGCTCCTTCGTTTCGAAATGGTTTGGGTACAAGGTGATCGCGTTGCAAATAAAGGCGTTTGTCTAGCGTTAGAAGCTCATTTGAAACTGAAATTGCCGCGGCTCACTTAAGAAAATGACAGCTCCGAGGAGACGCCGCTATAGTTTGAGGAAGTAGGCCTACTAACAATAATAAAGAAAGATGATCATCATTACCTTATCTGTTACCATTGCTGACCCTTCCTGAAATGTAGATGTAATGTGTTTCCAAATCTAAGCCCATCTTATGTGGAAAGTTGCTGCAACACGATAAAAACCAATGGATAAAACGGGCACCTCCAGATTGCAAAAGACGCACCGGCCAAGGCATGAGTGAGAATGTTGTTATTGGTTTATTAAGTAGCCTACAAGCAGGCGAGTTATTACAAATTGAGTGTGAGGGATAATTTGTTAACTTCACGCAAAAAAGACCTTGGAATAAGATGGCTAGCTGTAGTAGCGTTTAGTCCACTGTCTATAATAATAGCCTAATTTAGAGATCGTTTTTTTTTTTTTTTTAACCGACTAGCGACAACTTTGATCGGCTAACGTGGATACGGTCAACCATCGGTCAAACAGTCACCGGTTAACATCCCTAGCTCCTGGTCCCTGTCCGTCAGCAGCCTCAGCTCACCCTGTCTAGCCCAACACCAACCTGGCATGACCTGGCCCTACTCGCTTCTGATTAGCCAGTGTATGGAGCTCCAGGCTGTGATTGACTCCTGGCCCCTGACATGTGATGCTGATGCGGGAGTGGCAAAGCAGAGATGGCACGGAGAGAGTTCTCCGGTGTGAAAGGTGCCCACATGCAGGTGACTGGCACAAGTGGGTACAAAGCTGTGTGTGTGTGTGTGTGTGTGTGTGTGTGTAGAGTTGTGTCTCTTCCCCTCTCATGTGCTTGATCTGGTCCTTTCCTCTTCTTATCTGATGCATAAGGCCCTCTCCTCTTCTCTCCTCTTCTATCCTCCTCTCTCCTCTTCTTCCTCTTTCCTCTGTGATGTGTAAGACCAGGGACGTGCACAGGAATTTTCAGGGGCAGTTGCTCGGACCTGAAAAAAGGGCACCACCCCCCAATAACCCAAATACTGATAGGATTTAGGCATTCAACCATTTTGAATGAAATACTGTAATGAATGTGATGCATTAGGCTACTTCCATCATTCATTCTTCTTGCTAAAACGAAATGTGAGAAACAAACTATTATGCCTACCAAAAAAAAATAGTAGCCTGCTATGGGACAACGGGCTGCTTGTCTGCTTGCAAGCTATCTGTCTGATTATTTAGGCTAAACGTAGCAAACTCAGCCTGGATTTATGGAGATTGTAATTAGCCTAATATCATACAACTTCATGATGATTAATTGTTTGTTTGTTATACATCACAAACTAACCTCTTCCAACAACGTTGAGGAGGCAGTCGGTCTCACCAGACAACCGCGACAATATCTTTCGTCTAGGGCGCGATAGACTGTCATGCAGGCTCAACTCAGGTGCCGGTCGCGTGCAGCGCTGCAACTACAGTAGCTTATGTAAGGAAAATTTGCACTCCTTCTGACTTTCGCTCTCGGTGCCCCAATGGAAGTGAATCAGGCTACTTTTACTTTGCGATTTAAAAAAAAAAAAAATCTAGGCCCACGTGAAATTCTGCATCCATTATAGCCTACGATTTATTT
Source organism: Sardina pilchardus (assembly GCF_963854185.1). Taxonomy (NCBI): domain Eukaryota; kingdom Metazoa; phylum Chordata; class Actinopteri; order Clupeiformes; family Clupeidae; genus Sardina; species Sardina pilchardus. The sequence goes on from NC_085008.1 coordinate 32,451,111, forward strand.
TTATTTGTTTGCCCTCGGAAGGGCAACATGAGTCGAGAAGGGCATATGGGCAGTTGCCCGAGCAACCTGAGCAACCCCCCTGTGCACGTCCCTGTGTAAGACCCTCTCCTCCTCTCTCCTCCTTGTTCTGATGTGTAAGACCCTTTCCTCCTCCTCTCCTCCTCCCCCCTCTGATGTGTGAGGCTCTCCTTTTCTCTTCTCCCTTCCTCCTCTCTCATGTGTAAGACTCGTCTTTTCCTGTCCTCCCCTTCCTCTCCTCCTTTCTCTGATGTGTACTGTAAAAACCTCTCCCCTTCCTCTCCTCCTTTCTCTGATGTGTACTCTAAGACCCTCTCCTCCTCCTCTCCTTCTCTTCCTCCTCTCTCCTCTCATAAGACCATCTGTCTGTCCTTCTGTTGCTGTTCACCTCACTGGGTTACATCTCCTGAAACTCTGGAGAGGCTCTGGCATCAGAGTAGACGTTTCTCCTCTAGTCTACAGTAGACGTTTCTCCTCTAGTCTACAGTAGACGTTTCTCCTCTAGTCTACAGTAGACGTTTCTCCTCTGGTCTAGATATTTCTCCTCCAGTCTACAGTAGATATTTCTCCTCTAGTCTACAGTAGACGTTTCTCCTCTAGTCTACTGGAGAGACTGGCATCAGAGTAGACATTTCTTCTCCAGTCTACTGGATCTTTCTTACTTCTCAGTATCTATTTCCTCTTTCCTAAGTTCCTCTCTCTCACACACACACACACACACACACACACACACACACACACACATACACACTACATAGCATCACAGCAGTCCTTTCAAGCCCTGTGTACAGGGTAGAAGACAGATTAAGCCTCTCCAGCAGCCTGTTCCGGTAGCAGGTTGGTTTCTTTATTTATTTGGCTGTTTTTCTGTGGCCTGCTCTGCCTTTGAGGAGCTGGGGATTCCATTAGGCTGTGATCCTTTGATTTGTGTCGGCTTCTGGAGAAAGCACCTCGGGTAGAGATGGGGGGGGGTAGAGGGGGGCGGAGGGGCAGATGCTTAAGAAAGGGAGAATTATGTCGTGTCAATATCCCCCTGCAGGCTGAGATAGGGGGCCAATCCCTCCATGAAAAGCCAGACACAACCCTCTAGTGTGTGTGTGTGTGTGTGTGTGTGTGTGTGTGTGTGTGTGTGTGTGTGTGTGTTTGATATGTTTGAGGACAGTACAAAACTGTGTGAGTGTGTGTGTGATATGTGTGAGGACAGTACATAACTGTGTGTGTGTGTGTGTGTGTGTGTGTGTGTGTGTGTGTGTGTTATATGTGTGAGGACAGTACACCACTGTGTGTGTGTTGTCTGTGAGAAGCAGTTTGATGTGGATGGCAGGCTTTTGATTGAAGCAGGAGTGGCGATGTAGAAGCTCTTTCCTCCATATTTCTGGAGCTGAAGCCTTGTGGCTGTGGTGCGGACGCTATCTGATGATGTGCTCTCGCAGGCCTGTACGGTATGCCACTCGCCGCCTGCTCTCAGCTCTCATGCCTTATTTTCCGTCACTGCTGCTCAGAGATGCTTGCAGATGCCTGCAGTCCGCAGGCGCTTCCTTTAAGCAGTCCATCACGCCTAATCAGCTCCAACACCTCCAGCACCTCCAGCGGGAGAAGGGACGAGTATCACACACACACACACACACACATACACACACACACACACACCATCAGACATCGCCGTAAGGATCCATGGGAGATTTAACACCAAACAGGGACGGGGCTCAGCCGTTCCTGCAATGCTGGAGGAGTCAGACTTCAGACGCGTAGACAGAAAGCAGGACTCTCAGAGTGTGTGTGTGTGAGAGAGAGTGTGTGTGTGTGTGTGGAGATAAAGTGGTCATATGTAGGATTATTAGAGGAGGAGGGTTTAGCCTTGTTCTCACAGGTCTCAAGCCTTTAACACACACCC
>NC_085008.1:32460522-32478022 GCF_963854185.1 Sardina pilchardus
GGAGGCATGTTCATTTTAACCGGCGACGCTGGGTAGCTTACCCAGCACTTTATCACAGATTTTGTCCCCACCACTTTTGACAACTGAAAATAAAATGTATTTAACAGAAATATCTTTAATAGGCCTACATGCCTATCATGTCACTTTACTTATAACCGTAGGCTACATGCATGGAGAAGATCGCGCATTTTGTAACATTGTCACAATGGATGGTCAGATATGCGATAGGGCAGTGAGGGTGATTCATTGTAACCATCGACTAGTAGGCCTAGCTCCGCAAAAGAAGTTTCTAGCAACTTAGAATATATGGATCTCGTTATGCATGTTCATGTTGATTCAGAGATAGACATAGACTACCGTGGGCTACTGTGCGTCAATATAACAGCATTTTATCATGTGGTGAATTAATGACTAACGTCAGTTTAACATGTCAGAACTTTTGATCGGCGTTTCAAGTGCATGCCGCAAATAAATTAACTCGACTGACTGAATCCTTTATATTTCTTGGCTGAGTGCGAAGAGATTGACACTCGAACTGTGGCGTAACTAGTTGAGGCATCTTAATCATACGTCAGTGACCGGGGTTCAAAACTCCGGAACCCATTAAGACAAGAGGCATTATTTTATTAAAAAGTTTTGCGATTTTTTTATGATTGCGATGTCTGCTGAAAAGAAAAGTTAATATGTGAATTCGTGGTTCAGCGCGCACACACACACACACACACACACACACATTTTTACATTTACATAATAGGGCTCGGGCACACGCCTTGCATTCTAGGAATATCGCCGCCATTTGGTAGCGCACTGAACGTAATATCTATTCATTCAGATGCACAAGACAAAGCAGAAATATAGTAGCGATTTATTCTTTTCCTCTTGTGATCGTGGGTTGCACTGTTACACCCCACTACACAGCAACATACTACCAAGAAGGCAAAAACTAAGTAACAGGAACACACTAAAAGGCGGGAGTAAATCCATAGTAATCCATAGTAAACTAAGGAGTGAAGCTGCCAATGTGGCTGTGCCCGCGAAGTTTTGATGTCATGATCCCGAGCCCTAGTGTCAGGAAGTGTCTGTCGAGAGAGAGGGGGGAGGGAGGCAATCGTCCTCAATGCCGCATATAGGTAGGCTTAGGCTATAATGTCTAGTGAACTGGTTAGACAAGTGTGGGGGAGGGGGAATGATCGCTCACGACAATTGCTCTTCATGAAATGGGTAGTCTCACAGACGTTTGTCGATGTTTAAACGTAGCCTACTACATCACTTGCGAAATCTGACATGGCACATAGGCTATATTAGGCTACTGGATTTAATATAGCATAGACTTTGTTCATCCTATATTAGCCTATATTAAAATGTAATGTGCTGCGGGGAAGCATTGGGGAAGTCAGTTTAAGTTGTCCTGTAACAATTTGCCTCTTATTATAATCAAGAGTATGCAGCCACTACGCACATAATAGTCTAGGTTACGGGCAGATGCGAGCAACCCCATGCAAAAGAAGGCCTTAAGTTAATGGACTGAAGGCCTGTTTACATGTCAAACATGCATTAAATCTAAGAAACGAAAAACACAAATATCATGTATTGTGTCGTAAACAGTTAATGACTTCGTGGCCACTATGCGCAACTGCATCGCGCAGTGAGCTGAAGGATAGGAGGACCGACACTTATTAACACAAAGCTTTGTAAAGCACTAACAACCACCCCTCAAAGTTCATTGTCCATACGTCCAAACAATAAGTATAAAAATCCGACAATCCAAAACGATAACGAGATCTCCCAGAAACGAAAAACAAGTTTGTTGAGTAGCCTAGTCCTTCCAACAATCTCAGCTTTTGCGTTTGTTAGATAAAAGGCATTCTGTCCTGCTGTATTCCAATGAGAAAAAATCATCCACAAGGTAGGCTTACGCACAAAACGAATGAATGGGTTATATCGGCCAAAACGAATGAATGGGTTGGGAGAGTCGTCTGGCTGTGTCAGCAGACTGCAGTCGGTCTCGAGGGGTTAAATAGCGCACGTACTTGAATTTTAATCTGAAGAAGACCACACGAAAATCAAATCAAATCAAAAAAGAAGGATTTCAAGTGTGCGAACCTTTTTCCATTTTTTTATGATTTAGCCTACTCTTGTTCTGCACATTGACCGGGGATGTGCACAAACTTTTTTACTACACTTGAATTTTAAACCAACTCTTCTCTAGCCTATATCCTATAGCCATACTTTAATAATCAGATGTTATGCTCATTTGTGTAGGCTACACCTCACCGGCAAGCACGCACGCAAATGCTGCTTTTGCACATCTACAATATTGGCCAGGCTATATAGAATAGGCTTTTAGGACTGTATTTTGCCTTCGTGCAACTTTAGTTGTGCTCAATCTAAATTATTGTCAGTAGGTCAGTAACCTCGAAAATTATTTAGGATATAGAGCCGTGTCCATTACGCATGCAGTTATTTTTTAGGCTATTGTTTTATTTGAGTGTTTTTGTCTACCATGGCAAACATAGTTGAAACGTTCGCTCTAAACTTATGTATTTCCAATCGGCTTTCACAAAACCGATGAGGTCCAGATCTCAGTGCCTCATAGCTGCCTACAGCCATGCATAGTAAGCCTAATGATAGCCTAATAGTTATGACATTAATAGCCTATTAATGACCTCATGTCGGAATGGCACGTTGTTTGAAAAAAAAAAGTTAAATAGGCCTAGGCCTACCGCCGAGTGGGGATATGTCGGAATGAACAGCGGATACCAGCTGGGTTGTAAAACATTACTGTATTCGTTGATATTATCGATGCAGTCCTTGCGGCCACTTCTCCCCATCATAGGAAACTTTCTGTTTAGTGTTGACAACACAAAGGCCTTCACGTTGTGTGGCAGTGCTTGCTTGCCCTTCGATCCATCCCAGTTGGTGGTTTTGCACCTGTCCCTGAGTTATAGTCTATATGAGTAAGCGCTTATGCTCTAACCGCATAATAAAAGAAGCACCTGCAGCAGTGCTTATGGCAAGGCTATTAACACCTGTCACTGAGCTATGGACAAGCAGTTATGCTCGAAAATTATCATAATAACAGACACACCTAATTGTATGGCTCTATGTTTAAACACATCAAATTAGCAAGCATTTCCGCAGCAACGTTTGCTTTCTTTTTCTGTCGGTCCGCGGTTGCTTGGAGCGCCACCACAAGCAAGCACTTCTAGCCCAAATTAACATGGCAACGTTGCCTATGACTAAAGTGTCTAAGTAGGCTAGTCCTACTAATATTACATTTGATTGGTAGCATGTTTGTAGCGCGCCAGTTTACCCATCCCCTACATCAAAACAGCTTAGAATCAATCAAAGAATCAGCTGTGTCGGCGTTAGGCTGTAGGCGATTTTCTATAACCATTTTCATTCATTTCAACAATGGTTCATTGAAACGTCGTTTGAATAATTTCGCCAGTCATCACCTTCATTGTAATGATTAAATGAGATTAAGGAGTCGACTATTGACGGATATGCGGTCTTCATCATTTTGAAATGCGGGATGAAACTTTCTACCACCTGGTGGTTGTTTGGGTACATTGCCTTAGCCTCGAAAAAAATCGGCTTGACGGCCTGCGGGATCTCTTCGGGAGTCCCGCGGGAGAAGGTGCATTCTCAACCCGTACCCACTGTACATAGCATACACACCCACACATACACACATATCACACACTCAGATATCCTACTCTTCTGTGCTGGATGGTGTGAGTGGATCTTATGTGTAGATGTCTTTTGGATGTTATGTGTGTGCCGTGTGTGTGTGTGTGTGTGTGTGTGTGTGTGTGTGTGTGTGTGTGTGTGTGTGTGTGTGTGCGTGCGTGTGTGTGTATGTGTGGGTGTGTATGCTATGTGTATGTGCTATTTGTGTGTGTCTCTCTCCATCTATCCATCTCTCACTCTATCTCTCAGTCCATCTCTCACTCTCTCTCACTCCATCTCTATCTCTCTCCATCCCACGCTCCATCTTTCAGTCCATCTCTCCATCTTCTCACTCCATTCTCCATCTTTCACTCCATCTCTCTCCGTATCTCCCTCTCTGACTCTATGGGTGGAAGTGAATCTCTCACTCCATCTCTCACTCTGTTTCTCACTCCATCTCTCTCCATTTCGCCCTCTCTCACTCCATTGGTGGGGGTGAATGGCTTTGGTTCCTGTAGTTAGCTATAAATATTAGTTATTAGATCCGTCCCCATCTCTCACTCCCTTTCTCACTCCATTTCTCCATCTCTCCATCTCAGTTCATCTCTCACTCCATCTGTGTGTGTGTGTGTGTGTGTGTGTGTGTGTGTGTGTGTGTGTGTGTTTGTGTGTGCCCATGCGCAACAATGGCGGCAGAAGCAAATGCCACGACACCACTCTAGCGCACCCGCACCCATCGTGACTGCCAGCGAAAACGCAGGGAAGTAAAAGTCGCAGCTTAAGTATGGAAGTGATCATACTTGAACTAGTGTATGCAATGTGCATGATCGCGGTTTTAAAGTTGGCAGTAAAAACAGCCCTACGTACCGGCAGAATTAAACAGCAACGGTGTTGCGCCCATGACCCGACGCCCAAAACGCAATCAGAAGGAGAGGCATCCTGGCACGATTTCTCAGTATACACCCGAGTACACACCCGAACTCTCATCGAGTTTTCACCTCGATGTCTCATTAAAACTTCTTCCTCTCCGTTTTTGGTGATTTGGTGAACTGAAACAGCGCCACGTATAGGCCTGGAATATGAAGTAGCGTGTTGAGTCGTATTGAGATGGATCCGTTAGGACACAAATACTCTTGAAATGCTGCCAGGGAAAACGGAGGGAGGGAAGATCGTTTTGCTACGTGTGGACTTGGCCTTACTTATGGCAACACAGGAGATCAAAAGCAATTGACATCCTTAACAATAGTACATACCCAAACCCACCCCCAGCTGTAAGCAATGTGGAACTTGTCCAAAACTATTGTACCAACAAGTACAGTGAGCCTGATCACGCCCCATTACAAAGGGTGCCCTGGCCTCTCAACCCTGCAGGTTGCGCTCCACAAACGCAGGCCTTCACAGACACTGAGGTAAAAAAAAGTAATCACTTCCCTGCCGAATAACAAAGCGAGTGGCTCCGATGGAATAACTTACAAGACTTTAAAAGCCACAAAGCAATTGTTTTGTAGCCTGGATGCCAGACCGAAGTTTAGCCCCGTCTACATCATTTTTCTGTAGGGAACTTCGGTCAAAGATCATTAAGGGCGGAGCAAGATACTTCATGAGAAGCCACTTCCTGGAACCCGAATCGCAAGAGGGAGGGGGGGCAAAATCCCCCTTTTATGCAGAGTTGTTCCATTGAAGTCTATGGACATGACACGCATGACACACCCCCTTTATGCAGAGGAAATTATCCCCGTTTTGCGCCCATAGACATGAACTACGACGACGTATCTTGCTCCGCCTTAAGGATCTTTGCTTCGAGTCTGGCACTTCTCCATTCAGGTGCTACTATTCGCGATACAGATCTGTTCGGACCAATCAAATTGTCAGGGCGGGCTTTACTTGATGATTGACAGATGAACAGCAGTAACGTTCACGGCTGCATTCTTATGCATGCGTCCTCGTTCGACGAGTTGGGTGTGAGACCGTGTTGGCTTAGGTTGATTTTTGATTGCAACAGAATCGCTATGGCTATGAATGCATACTTTTTTCATGCAGTTTGGCCTTTCGTATAGCTTAGCTATGGAAACGGAGGTTTTATCACGGATTCACACAACTATTTCTGAACACTTAAACCAACGTGGATATGTGGGAAAACTTCAGTTTCACTTTCACCGAGTTAAAACAGCATGTTGGCGTGATGTTTGTTTGAAATGTCTGTTTACTCGTTGGGTTAACGATACACTTCCCCAGCTGTTCATTGCATGTTTGTACAGTTTGAAGGAATTATTTTTAAAAACGAAGGAGGGGAAATGTTTTCCATATAGCCTACCCTGCTACATATTTTGTTGTTGTACAGATTTCGCTATCAGGTGTTGTACAAGATAGATACTGACAGCGCAATAACTTGTTCTGTTTGGTTTGGTCTATCCAATGAGTGCAGAGCTATCCCCCCCGCCCTGTATCGGTTGAATCACGCCCCATAATCACGGCTGAATGGAGCAGTTTCAGACTCATATTCTGACAAGAATTGAGTATGACGTCGTCAGGCTAATTGTTTTGCCCAGCACTCACGCAAAACACATGCCTAATAAATGGCCGAGTTCCTGAGTCCTGGAAAGACGCGCTCATACATAGAATCCCCAAGAAAGACAAGATCCCCGATGATCCATCTACATGGAGGGACATCTCATTGCTACAAACGATTTATAAGGTTTTTATGAAATCCGCATTCTACCTTGGCTCACAGAAAACGATTGTTTTCTGATTTTTTTTCTGACACTAATTGGGGGGGGGACCAAATCGGGTACTTCACCGGAATTGATGATTTTAAGCATGACTCAAGCAGGTTTTATGCTGTTTTTCTGGACTTTCGTGATGCTTCGGTACTCTACCGCATAGCGTCATGCTGCATGCACTGAAAGAGATACATCTTCCGCAGATCTACATGGACATAATTGAAGATGTATATAAAACCTCATTCATCCAAGTCATCTGCAACAGTAATCTAACATATCCAATCCCGCTAGAAATTGGCCTTAAGACAGGGTGTCCTTGGAGTGTGGTCAACTTTATACTGGCCTCAACAACTGGCTGAAGTGGCTAGCAGTGCGCGCCTGAAGGAGTGCGATCACCACTCCCAGTCCAAGGGTACGCAGATGATGTGCTAATCGCGTCCAGAGATGAGCGCATAATTCACAAAATGCTTGACCGCACAGAGACATTCCTGCGTGGTCGGAATTGGAGGTGAAGCAGGCAAAATGTGCCGTCTTTTATGAAAGACACAGCGGAGGACACCGCTGGTACTCAAAAACAGACAAACCACCTACAGATGGTACGGGTTGAGAATGCTCCTTTCTTTCCCGCACATCGGGACTCCCGAAGCATCGGGACTGTAATTAAAACTGCAACCGCAAGGGGGCAACATAAGACCGCCCTAATAAAATGAAGGTTCGGCTCATACCGGAAAACACGGAAAAACCCGAAGACACCGCGCTGGTGACAAGCGGAGAAAAGAGACATCACGCTCGGGATGTCAGATTGCAGTTTCAGAGTTTTCGAATGTTTTACAGCCTTTCTCACAGCTGGCTCTCTCACTCGAGGTAGCCTATAACTCAGTCAGTCCAGCAGAGATGCCAGAGCAACGTTTTGGTCAATGGAGAGGGAGAGAAATGCTCCGCATATCCGTCTCATTTAATCCGTCTCATTTAATCATTAAAATGAAGGTGATGATTGGCGAAATTATAATCAAACGACGTTTCAATAAACCATTGTTGAAATTAATGAAAGTGGTTTTAGAAGCCTTCAATTCAACCTGAAAGAATCGACTGAAAGATTTAAAACGGAGGCATGTTCATTTTAACCGGCGACGCTGGGTAGCTTACCCAGCACTTGTTATCACAGATTTTGTCCCCACCACTTTTGACAACTGAAAATAAAATGTATTTAACAGAAATATCTTTAATACATGCCTATCATGTCACTTTACTTATAACCGTAGGCTACATGCAGGGGTCAACATTAACTTTTTGAAATGTGAATATCTACCAGCCAGAGACAGATAAACTGGTGAAATCCACCAGCCATTCAATAGGAAATACACATTTTCTGTCTGAAATCTACCAGCCAACTTCAAAATTTGTCTGGTGCTAATTTTGAGCCCTGGCTACATGCATGGAGAAGATTGCGCATTTTGTAACATTGTAACAATGGATGGTCAGATATGCGATAGGGCAGTGAGGGTGATTCATTGTAACCATCGACTAGTAGGCCTAGCTCCGAAAAAGAAGTTTCTAGCAACTTAGAACTATATGGATCTCGTAATGCATGTTCATGTTGATTCAGAGATAGACATAGACTACCGTGGGCTACTGTGCGTCAATATAACAGCATTTTATCATGTGGTGAATTAATGACTAACGTCAGTTTAACATGTCAGAACTTTTGATTGGCGTTTCAAGTGCATGCCGCGAATAAATGAACTCGACTGACTGAATCCTTTATATTTCTTGGCTAATCGTGAAGGTAACGACAGACTGTGGTAACTGGTTAAGGCATCTCTATCACACGTCAGCGACCGGGGTTCAATACCTACTTCACGAACCTCTCCGGAACCCATTAAGACAAAAGGCATTATTTTATTAAAAAAAATGAAAGTTTTGCGATTTTTTTTATGATTGCAATGTCTGCTGAAAAGAAAAGTTAATATGTGAATTCGTGGTTCAGCGCGCGCGCACACACACATACACACACACACACACACACACACACACACACACACACACACACACACACACATTTTTACATTTACATAATAGGGCTCGGGCACACGCCTTGCATTCTAGGAATATCGCCGCCATTTGGTAGCGCACTGAACGTAATATCCATTCAGAATTCAGATGCACAAGACAAGAAGCAGAAATATAGTAGCGATTTATTCTTTTCCTCTTGCGATCGTGGGTTGCACTGTTACACCCCACTACACAGCAACATACGACCAAGAAGGCAAAAACTAAGTAACAGGAACACACTAAAAGGCGGGAGTAAATCCATAGTAATCCATAGTAAACTAAGGAGTGAAGATGCCAATGTGGCTGTGCCCGCGAAGTTTTTATGTCATGATCCCGAGCCCGAGTGTCAGGAAGTGTCCGTCGAGAGAGAGGGGGGAGGGATGCCGTAAAAGGTAGGCTATAATGTCTAGTCCTCAATGCCGTAAAAGGTAGGCTATAATGTCTAGTGAACTGGTTAGACAAGTGTGGGGGAGGGGGAATGATCGCACAAGACAATTGCTCTTCATGAAATGGGTAGTCTCATAGACGGCTGTCGATTTTTAAACGTAGCCTACTACATCACTTGCGAAATCGGACGTGGCACATAGCCTAATTATTAGGCTACTCTATTTAATATAGCAAGTCCATAGACTTTGTGCATCCTATATTAGCCTATATGAAAATGTAATGTGCTGCGGGGAAGCATTGGGGAAGTCAGTTTAAGTTGTCCTGTAACAATTGCCTCTTATTATAATCAAGAGTATACAGCCACTACGCACATAATAGCCTAGGTTACGGGCGGATGCGAGCAACCCCATGCAAAAGAAGGCCTTAAGTTAACGGACTGAAGGCCTGTTTACATGTCAAACATGCATTAAATCTAAGAAACGAAAAACACAAATATCATGTATTGTGTCGTAAACAGTTAATGACTTCGTGGCCACTATGCGCAACTGCATCGCGCAGTGAGCTGAAGGATAGGAGGACCGACACTTATTAACACAAAGCTTTGTAAAGCACTAACAACCACCCCTCAAAGTTCATTGTCCATAAGTCCAAACAATAAGCATAAAAATCCGACAATCCAAAACGATAACGAGATCTCCCAGAAACGAAAAACAAGTTTGTTGTTGAGTAGCCTAGTCCTTCCAACAATCTCAGCTTTTGCGTTTGTTAGATAAAAGGCATCCTGTCCTGCTGTATTCCAATGAGAAAAAATCATCCACAAGGTAGGCTAAGGGTCACGGTAATGCAGCATGCAGGAATCTATACGCACAAAACGAATGAATGGGTTATATCGGCCACAACGAATGAATGGGTTGGGACTCGGGAGAGTCGTCTGGCTGTGTCAGCAGGCTGCAGTCGGTCTCGAGGGGTTAAATAGCGCACGTACTTGAATTTTAATCTGAAGAAGACCACACGGTCGAGACGTCATTCCTTTGTGCTAAAGAAAATCAAATCAAATCAAAAAATAAGGATTTCAAGTGTGCGAACCTTTTTCCATTTTTTTTATGATTTACTCTTGTTCTGCACCTTGACCGGGGATGTGCACAAACTTTTTTACTACACTTGAATTTTAAACCAACTCTTCTCTAGCCTATATCCTATAGCCATACTTTAATAATCAGATGTTATGCTCATTTTTGTAGGCTACACCTCACCGGCAAGCACGCACGCAAATGCTGCTTTTGCACATCTACAATATTGGCCAGGCTATATATATAGAATAGGCTTTTAGGACTGTATTTTGCCTTCGTGCAACTTTAGTTGTGCTCAATCTAAATTATTGTCAGTAAGGATAGGTCATATTACCAAATGGCGAACCTCGAAAATTATTTAGGATATAGAGCCGTGTCCATTACGCATGCAGTTATTTTTAGGCTATTGTTTTATTTGAGTGTTTTTATCTACCATGGCAAACATAGTTGAAACGTTCGCTCTAAACTTATGTATTTCCAATCGGCTTTCAAAATCAGCTACAGCTGCGCGCCTACACATGTATTTCCAGCTCTCAAAACCGATGAGGTCCAGATCTCAGTGGCCTCATAGCTGCCTACAGCCATACATAGTAAGCCTAATGATAGCCTAATAGTTATGACATTAATAGCCTATTAATGACCTCATGTCGGAATGGCACGTTATTTGAAAAAAAAAAAGTTAAATAGGCCTACCGCCGATATGTCGGAATGAACAGCGGATACCAGCTGGGTTGTAAAACATTCGAAAACTCTGCAACTGCAATCTGACATGCCGAGCGTCTGTTCAATACGGAAGAAGACTTTAACGTATTACTTAGCCGAAACGTGAAGAAAAAATACGAGGACAGACCATCTCGTTTCTCCGCCAATAACAAATGTGCCAAACACAATTCGGGAGAAGCAGCGGACAGGAGCGCCACCACAAGCAAGCACTTCTATCCCAAATTAACATGGCAACGTTGCCTATGATTAAAGTGTCTAAGTAGGCTAGTCCTACTATTACATTTGATTGGTAGCATGTTTGTAGCGCGCCAGTTTACCCATCCCCTACATCAAAACAGCTTAGAATCAATCAAAGAATCAGCTGTGTCGGCGTTAGGCTGTAGGCGATTTTGTATAACCATTTCAACTGTCAATTTCAACAATGGTTTATTGAAACGTCGTTTGATTAATTTCGCCAGTCATCACCTTCATTTTAATGATTAAATGAGATTAAGGAGTCGACTATTGACGGATATACGCTCTTCATCATTAAATGCAGCTGAAATGCGGGATGAAACTTTCTGCCACCTGGTGGTTGTTTGGGTACATTGCCTTAGCCTCGAAAAAAATCGGCTTGACAGCCTGCGGGATCTCTTCGGGAGTCCCGCGGGAGAAGGTGCATTCTCAACCCGTACCCACTGTACATTCACATTGCTACAGCAACCAATATGTGTTTATTCACGCAGGGAAAGGTACACATACCTCGGCCATAAATTCAATGTAGAAGGTAACTGGGAAGAGCAAATCAAAGAGCTCACCAGCGACTACTCCAACAGACTGGACCTCATCGACTCTTGCCCCTTACCCATCATTATGAAAATCCATGCCATAAGAGAAATAGCCCTGGCTAAAATTCAGCATTTATTTGCAAATATCCATATTCAACAAAACATACTGACTGAATTAAACAATAAAACGGTGGGACTGGTAAGGAAGTGGCTTGGGCTGAACACGCACTCAATCCGAGACATTATCTTTCATATATCGCCCAGGAAGGATGGAGGTCTAGGCATTCCTAACATCGAGTGGATATACACTGCCACTAGAACCAGCCACCTGCTCAACATGTTAAATAACAGTGATCCAGCGGTGAAACAGATGGATCGTGCGTCTCTCATCCAACATCTTAACCCTATGAGCCCTAGGCTGTTTTCAGGACATTTTCACTACCTTTAGTTTGTAGGATTTATCTTGGTCATTGTATGTGCAATTTACACATGATACATATTGTGTTTTTGCAGCACAGTCTAGGCTACCCAGATCTGCCACAATTGTATTGTTAAATTGTTAAAACTTGCATTGATTTGATTTTGACTTTTAAATAATAAAAAAACAAAAAGCGTATTATAAAAAAAATGTATATTTTGACATATATCTCACCACAGCAAGGTCACCAACTCCAAATACTTTCCATGTGTGTGTAGCCCTGACTGTCCTGAATCTTGCAATATAAGAACCATGGTGGAGGGATACTTTGGGGCTGAGTAATTTACAGAAGTATGTGGTGTGCACATTATGGAAATAAATGCTATTTTTCATTTATTGAAGAAAAATGTGATTTATTTGTAACAAGCATGCAAAATCAAGTACAAGGTACCTGTAACTATATACAACAATGCAAATAAATATCAGCTGCACTATGGTGATGTCACCTGAAAATGCCAAGTGCTAAAGCAGTCTCTTGAGGCCAACCCACACAATGGCACATCACACTTTGGGCAGGTCCAAGAGGTATCCATTCTCTTCCCACTCTTTACACATTGCACACACCTTCTGCGGCCTGGCAGCCTAAGAAGCTTATGACCTGCTGGGCTGGTGGCACTGCCAGGATCAAGACGTATGTCACACAAATCCTCTGTCAGCCTTCTTCGGAAATCCAGGTGTGACATTCCAACCTGTCCTCTGGCATGGCAATGCTCTCTGTAGAGCATGTAGGAGTTGACTGTGGCAATGTCAATGAAATGGAAAAGGAATGTTTTGTACCATCTGTATGTTTTCCGGCGTGTTGTGTAGGACTGAAGTCGCTGATATGACAGATCCACTCCCCCCATGAATTTGTTGTAGTCCTTGATTGCTGCAGGTATATGTTATTGCCGCATTGCCCATGAAGAATCTTGTTGCTTTTGACGTCTTGTTACAATGTCTCCGGTGTAGGCATTGTGGATGGTGGAACAGACAGAGACCTGTCTTGTGTCCATCCACTTCACAAATAGGAGTGTTCCATCTCTGATCCACCGCAAACTGCCCCGGTCAGATTTCTTGGTAAGAGCATTTTCTTCTGTTTTCGGAAACCCCACTCTGTTTTCTCTTATTGTGCCACAAGCCCCAAACTTCATTTTGAATAGGTCTTTGAACAGAGTGGGGCTTGTGTAAAAATTATCGCAGTAGACATTGTAACCAGTGCCAAGAATACGTGGGTTCATCAGTGCCATTACAGAATCATAACTCAATCCTTGTCCAGTTTTGTGTGGGTCTTTCCCTGTGTAAACATTGAAGTCACACGTGTAGCCATTTAGTGAGTCACACAGGACAAAGAGTTTGTAGCCCCATTTATGAGGCTTGTCCTTCATGTACATTTTCATCCCAATTTTAGCTTTAAGGCTGGCTTACATTGCACGATTTTGGCCTGTTTTAACAGTCGGCGACTAAATTTCCAAAATCTTGAGAGTTGTGCTAGAATCGCAGCGCGCTCCCGTCATCTAAATCGTTTAGTGTAAGGTGCCAATCTTAGCGGTTTTAAGTCCGTCGGAGGCAGTCTTTCTCTAGTTTTGCCGTTACGACAATATCAAACATGTTTGATATTATCGGAAGTCTTTTCAGTCGTGGCTCATGCAAATAGTGACGTGAACATTAAAAACCAATAGTAACCTCTCGCGAACACGAAAACAGGAAGGGGCAAAATAGGCGACAGCTGTAGCCTATATGATTATTTGTTATTTCATTTCTTATAATTTATTAGTCGGCTATTCTACGAGACAGAACAACTCTATATCTGTTAGTGATGTCACACATCAAACAATGCTGCAGAAACGCGAAAAAAATACTTTGATATGAGTAGGCTATCATGTGATTTCCTGTTAATGATGACGTGTAGCCTATTGCACGATGGAAATAATTTGATGAAATCTAGCAGCAGTCTTGTAAATGACCCACAGTCTTTGCAAAATCCTAATCTGAGACTGGCCTGTGACTAGACTGTGACTAAAAACTCAATGAATTGTCTTTAGATGTGAGAGGGTCTGAGACTGTAGTCTTTCAAAAATATTTTCCAAATCTTTGCAAAGTCTGTCAATGTAAGGTAGGCTTTAGTTGGGACCATCCTTTCGTCAATAGAAAGCTCTTGTCTGGGATGATAAAAACTCCTGCAAGCAACTTTCATGCTGTCCATCAGTGGCCTGATTTTTGCCAGTCTGTCGTAGTGTTCCGTTCCTCTTCTTGAATTATTCTGCAGGTCTGTGTCTATGTCACTGATGTGTAGACTCCAACTAATGGCTTGTAACCTGTCTCTGGTTATAATCCTTCTGAGAAAAGGAATCTGCCACACATTGTCTGTTTTCCAGTAGTCTTTGATATGGGGACTGCGGATGATGCCCATAAATATCAGAATTCCGCAGTATTTCAAAAACTCTGCATAGCCTAAGGGTTCCCATTTGTATTTGGTCCCCTTTTGTTTTTTTCTGTCAGTGTATTTATTTGTATTATTGCACAAACTGACAATCACTTCTCTGGAGAAAAATAGCTGAAAAAGTTTTAGTGCACTGTAGTCCTGTGTGAAATCAAGCAAGGACCCTGGGTTGCGTGCAGGACGGAATAGGTGATGAAATGGAGTGGCATCTTCGTCTTCATTTTTCCAGGTCTTTGGTTGTGCTGTTGCACCTGGCCCAGGAGTGCTTGCACGTCTACGAGGGGGGATGGGTGGCTCTTGTCCTGATGACAGTGTTGGGGTAGAACACTTTCTGGCTCTCCTGGGGGCGGGGAGAGGTGTGACTTTCTTAGGAGCTTTTGCAGGCTGCTTCTCCTTTTTGGTCTGACATCTTCTTCCTCCTCTTCTTCAATAGACCTCTGAAGTTCGCCTACAAAAAGGATCCAAAGCTGCCATCTTTGCCCATATAAGGAGATCCGGGAGTTAATTGAAGCTAACTGCCTATGGCAAGTTGCATTGTAAGTTAGCTTTGGGGTAGCAAAGATCAAAGTGTGCCGTCTTCACCTGCCGAAGATCACAGTATCCACTAGAAGGCAGTGGACAAAACTGTGTAGTGAAAAACGTCTGCATTTCAAATGTCTTCATCCCCGCGAGAGTTTAACAGTGCGATTATTGAAAATTTTCAATTTCCCATAGAAAAAATCTCAAGATACCGGATCTCCTTATTTGGGCAAAGATGGTGGCTTTTTTGTAGGCGAACTTCAGAGGTCTATAGTGAATAAACTCCGTTGTGCAGGAGCTTTCCGTGGGGAACACCTTGGTGGAAACACTGGTAAGATACATGGTCTTTTCTGAGGCTTTTTCCGAGGTGATCTCCTTGGAGTGGACATAAAGGCTGGAGCTGGAATTGGTGCAGGAGCTGGAGCAGAAGGGGCTGGTTGTACAGCAGGGACAGCTGATGATGAGGGTTGTTCATCAGGCTGGCTGATGTGTATGCCAGGAGACTGTTTTGGAGCTGACTTACTGAAAAGAGAAATAAAGAATAAAGTTTTACATAGGAACTTACACAACCTTTCATTCAACTACACACACACACACACACACACACACATACAGAGAGAGAGACACACACACACACACATACAGAGAGAGACACACACACACACACACACACACACACACACACACACACACACACACACACACACACACCTCCTTTACCATCCCCCACCAAGTACAGGCTTGGTGCACATAAATGTATGTCTCTCTCTTTACTACAATAGCATGCACTATGTTTACTGTAAGTCTACCACCATATTATTATTATTGAGAAAAAATAATTTACAACTTACATGAATTTAGGATCATCCTGAGCTGGGTCCTTTCCATGGAAAAACATCTCTTCATCATCAGAGAGTCCACTTTCAAACCCAGATCCCCAATGTCACTAGGTCCAAAGTCATTTGGTAACACTGGCAATAATAAATCCTCCAAGATAATTTTAGCCACTTCTTCTTTGGTAAACTTTTTCTTGTTGGTGTTCAGCATTCTCGAAAATATCCGTGATCAATCACTTCTCTCCGACCTTTCTGCTGCACGTCTTTGACCCGAACTGACCTGACCGGTCTTGACCTGAACGTGAACTGGGCTACTACGCATGCGCAAGTGGTTTGCGTCTCTTTGTTTACAACTTTTGGAGCATAGCAGTGAACAAGGAAAAGTAGTGTCGGCATCGGT
This sequence comes from Sardina pilchardus, assembly GCF_963854185.1. Taxonomy (NCBI): domain Eukaryota; kingdom Metazoa; phylum Chordata; class Actinopteri; order Clupeiformes; family Clupeidae; genus Sardina; species Sardina pilchardus. Next base: position 32,476,566 of record NC_085008.1, read on the forward strand.
AAGTTTAGCTATTATTCTCGAAAAGATTTTGGGTGGAGGAGAAATACAGTAAGTGAAGTTATTATGTTTTGTTGTTACTTCATCTGCTTTTACAACGTGATCCCTTTGACGGATAAATACCGTATTTTCCGGAGTATAAGTCGCACAAGTCAAAAAATGCCTCATGAAGAGGAAAATGCCATATATAAGTCGCACCTGACTATAAGTCGCATTTATTCAGAAATGTATTCACAAAATCCAAGACCAAGAACAGACAGAGGCTGTAACTAGACACAGAGGTCAAAAAGATTAATATTAATGACGAGAAGGCGTGAATAGCTGCAGACTAACCTGACTTTCGCCAGATCCTGTAGTTCGCTGTCTGCTTCACACAAGGATCTGGGACTTCTCGATAGGAGATGTATTTATGAAGGCGGGTCCTTGTAAAACATCCTCGCATGTGATTTGATAAACCACTTGCCTGTTATCTTGAATGACGTGCTAGGCTTCTTCAAGCTCTTGCCAAACCCGGTCGGAAGAAGAGTAAAAACATCCTTGCCACCAATAAATGTCTTCAAAACTATTCTCTGTTAATCTTTTAAAGAATGAATACTCGATAGATTCGACAAAACGGTTGAAATAGCAGAATCAATGTCAGCACAAGACTCCTCCCTGCATGCCGCCATTGTTGTTTGAATCAAACACTCGCTTCGGCGCTCCTGATTGGTTGCTCATTTTTTGATCACTGGAAGGGGTTTGGATTGCCCTCGCGTCCTTGTGTGGAGCTCAGCGAAACGCCTCTGGTGGAGCATGACGGAACTACAAGGGTCTGGCGAGAGTCAGGCTAGCTGCAGACAGCTGTAGACAGTAATGTTTACTCCTCTTTCATTTCGGGATTATTCAAAAACATGTTAAATTTCATATATAAGTCGCACCTGACTATAAGTCGCAGGGCCAGCCAAACTATGAAAAAAAGTGTGACTTATAGTCCGGAAAATACGGTATGTGTTTGGTATCTCCGTGTAGCTCTATGTCTCCTCTTTCATCCGCTATGCGTGTCATATCTATGCGTTGACTGGTCCGTGAGTAATTCAAACAAGAGTAAAGGGTGTGCAGATAAAAACAGAGGAGAAATAACTCATGTTATTATTTGATCTGTTTTTACAATGGGATCCCTTTGACGGATAAATATGTGTTTGGTATCTCCGTGTAGCTCTATGTCTCCTCTTTTATCCGATATGCGTGCTATACCGGTGGGTTGACGGGTTCGCCAGTAATTCAAACAATAGTAAAGGGTGTGCAGATGAGAACAGACGTGTAAATATGATGCAATTTGATTTAATTTCATGATTTTTTTTTTATTTTAATGCTTGATTGTACAGACATGTGTCTGGTCTCGCTGGAAAGGCGCATCTCTCTGCTTTCAGGTGATATAATCCGCTTGTCGCTGTGACATATAACTCCGGAGCAATTCAACA